>NC_143585.1:60137605-60331933 GCF_048544385.1 Mastigoproctus giganteus | reverse complement strand
TATAATAATTTCTTATATTTCAAGTTTCCTTCTTCACTTGTCAGTTCCCCAACTAAGGACAACTGTCAGTTCTTTCTTTCATAACAGTTTCTGACAGAAAACTTTAAACTAATTACATGAGTATTCAGAATAAAAAGTAATTTATTTAAAAGAATAATGCTTCCAGAACTTATAAGTTCCTTGATCACAGCAAAGGTAACTCTTGGTTATCTGCATGTAGTAGTAGTAGTAGTAGTGGTGGCATGTGATGCAAGAAAGCAAATGTATGAGCTTATGCAGCATCAGCCAAAAAAAAAAAAAAAAAAAAATCACACCATTCCCTCCAAATGCCTGTCCAGTTCCTCCTTAAATTTATTCAAGCTATCAACTTCCACAACGACAGATGGAAGTTTGTTCCAGCAATTAACCACCCGCTGGCTAAACGCAAATTTCCGCACATCTATTCTACATCTGTCTTTTTTTAATTTGAATTTATGCCCCCTTATGTTCGTAATCTGAACAAGTGGAAGGATCCCATCAGAATTCAGCGTGCTCAATCCATTCAAGGCCTTATATACCTCAATCAGATCACCGTGCAGGTGCCTAGTCTCCGGCCACTGCAATTTGCAGAACTTAAGCCTCTCTTGGTAAGAGGATCCCTTCATTCCCCTCACCAATCTTGTTGCCCTTCTCTGTACCCCGCTCAAGTAAATCTACATCCTTCCTAAAATGAGGTCTCCAGACCTGTACGCAGTACTCAAGGCGTGGCCTGACCATTGCCTTATACAGAGGGATAATCACCTCCTTTTCCCTGCTAGCAAAATTCCTATATATCATTGACAAAACCCCATGACCTGCCCTGGCAGCCTGTCTGCATTGCTCAGAGAACTTCATATCTGACTGCACAATTACTGTCAGGTCTTTTTCATTTTCTACCACCTTAGGTGTAGTACCACACAGTTGTTACGTTTCTCTGGGGTTATTTCTACCCATATGCAGTACTTTGCATTTGTCAAGGTTAAACTTCATTTGCCACTTCTTAGCCCATCTGCCCAAATTATCTAGATCCTGTTGCAGTAGCAGACTGCCATTACTGTCATTAACAACCCTGCCAACCTTTGTATCATCTGCAAACTTCGACATTAAGCCTGATATACCTTCATCAATATCACTGATAAATATACAAAACAACAGTGGACCTAACACCGAACCCTGTGGGACTCCACTAATAACATTAGTCCAAGAAGAGCAGCACCCATTGATTACCACCCTCTGTCTTCTAGCACTTAACCATCCTTTTATCCATTGTAGCAACTTACCCTTAATACCATTCTGCTCCAATTTGTACAATAGTCTTCCATGCGCAACAGTGTCAAAAGCTTTCCTGAAATCCAAATATATGATATCAAAATTGTTTTTTGCATCCAGTTCCTTTGTAACCACATCATAATATCCTATCAAATTTGTCAGACAAGACTTTCCCATAACAAACCCATGCTGTGTCTGAATTATTGCTGCAGTCTTGTCTAGATGATCCTGCAATGCATCTTTAACCAGCGACTCCATTATTTTACCCGGAACAGAAGTTAAACTAACTGATCTGTAATTACTCGTGTCACCCTTCGATCCCCCTTTGTGAATTGGGGATACATTTGCACATCTCCAGTCCGTGGGAACCTCCCCTGAGTCCAAGGATGCTCTCATAATTATGGCTAAGGGTTTGCTTAGTTGCCTTGCTGCCTCCTTTAATATAATTGGATAGATCCCATCCACCCCAGGTGCTTTTCTTACGTTTAACTTCAATTTCTCTTCCACTTTGCTCTCAGTTATTACAAGATCATTAAGCACCCTGCTACAATTTGATAACCTTCTGCCATTTTCAAACCTTAATAATTCCTCACGTGTGAATGTAGATGCAAAGTACTCATTCAGTTTGTTTGCTATCTGAGCAGGATCATCAACAGTCGAACCATCGATGTCAAGTGGACCAATCAGATTCATCCCCTTCCTTTTAGAGTTTATATAAGTAAAGAAATCCTTGCTGTTTTTCTTAGCATCTTTTGCCAAGGATTTCTCGTAATCTGCCTTCACCTGGCGAACCTCCTTTGTGACCAGATTACAGATTAATTTATATCTGCCATAGGCTTCTGAGTCGCTTGATAATTTATATGCATCCCATGCATTTTTCTTGTCTGTTACAAGTCTCATTAATTCATTTGACAACCATTTAGGCCTAAACCTTGAACAATATTTCTTAATAGGTATGAAACTTTTAGTAGCTTCCACGATTAATTCCTCGAATGCTTCCCACTTAGAATTTACTGTTGGTAACATCGTCAGTTGATCCCACTATACAGAATTTAAAAACTGTCGGAGACCACTGTACTCGCCTTTACGGAAGCAAAAACCCTTTCCTTTACCCCTGATGGTAATTAAATCTTTAAGTAAATTCCACGTCAGTACACTGTGATCACTGCCACCTAGTGGTTCTTTAATCTGCAAATTCCTAATACATGAATGATCACTGCTGATAACCAGATCAAGAGTATTACTTTCTCTGGTTGCCTCTTGAACGTGCTGCTGCAGAAAACAATCATCCAATAAATCCACAAAAGTCTGACTAGTGTGTGAGTGCCCAACTCACAAGTTCCAGTCAATATCTGGGAAGTTAAAATCCTCCATTATAAGACATTCCGATTTACTAGCCCACTCTATTTCTCTGTACAATTGTTCACTGTACTCATTCGAGTCATTAGGCCTATAACACACTCCTACTCTAATTTTTGCTTTTGCAGTGCTTATGTCACACCAAACTGACTCAACAGTGCACTGTTCATCTATATCAACTGGATGCACTTCTTTTGATTTTATATTTTTCTTTATTAACAGCATAACACCTCCTCCCTTCCTATCCTGTCTATCCTTTCTGTACACATTTTACTCCCCAAATTCCAGTTTGGCATTCCTTATATCTGGGTGACACCACGTCTCTGATATCCCAACAATATCCGCCTTTGATGTCTTGACCAACACTTCAAATTCATCAAATTTATTTACTATACTTCTAGCATTGGTATACATGCAAGTATACATGCACCTATTCCTATTCCCAGCCACTCTAACACATCCCATATACCCACCTGTTTCACAATGACTGACATCCGTCCCTGAAACCCCCAGCACCCCTCGCTCCAGGTCGCTACTTATTCTAATAGAAGTTGTGCAAGAATCACCTTCACCTCTGCCTACGGCTACTGTTAAACTATTAGTCCTTGTATTCCCCCAAGCTATCAGTTTTCCAACCCACCTAACACTGCCTCGATAGCATCAGCAAATATTCTTGCACCCTTTCTATTTAAGTGTATCCCGTCCCTGTAGAAGCAATCTCTCCTGTTAACAAGTACAGTCCAGGCTGAAAAAAATTCTACCCCTTGAGCCTTGCACAATCTTTCCAGGGCCGAATTGATTGACAAGGCTCTCATGATATACTCCCTCCTATCGTGTCTGGGCAGAATTGCAGACACTTTCAAATTCAACACTACTTCACGGCTTTTTTTCAACAGTGACCTGTACTTGTTAACTAATTCTGCCGGTCTCCTACTCTTAATATCATTAGTGCCAACGTGTACAACTATATCACCTTTTGTGCCCTTAAAAGATGATATCTGCTCAACAACGTCATCAACCTTTGCCCCTGGCAGACATACCCTGGTCCTGTTCCACCTATCTTTTTTACAAAGCATGTTCCCCGTTTCCCTGACAATAGAGTCACCAACAACTACTAGTTCCTTTGGGACCAGCGCAATCTGCCTCGGGGGTTGCCGCTGTGTTGCGTGATGACTAAGTGCAAGCTCTGGCGTTGATGTGGGCAGCTGAGAGCCTGATGGGCCACCCAATTTAGATCTTTCGAGGGCATCCACCCTGTCCTTCAAACTCGCATATAGGCCCATAACAACGCTGAGTTGTCGCCTGATTTCCTTACACTCCTTACATCGCGCACACACAAAGATATCCCCCATGGCAATATCATGTTCTGTTCCAGATAGTTCGGCTATCATTTCACAAGTTGCACATTTTTTTAGGCTGTGATGCGTTGGAGAATCGCCCCCCCCCCCGCAGTTCTTCCCCGAGTCACAGCACTCCTGCCACTTTGTGCCCATTGCTTTGCTGCTCTAGTTTGGGGCATGATATTTTAAATTAATAAGATCGATAAATTAAATTAAATTAAATATCAATACTACGCTATCTAATAGAAACAGTGAAGCGTATTACTGTTTCTATAATTATACGTTAGAGCTACCTAACTACCTCAATTAAAAATTTGAATTCCCTATCACTATATACAAAAACAATGCCTGCAATATTCGAATGAAATAACGGTTTTATAAAGTATTACGTATATCTACCAAAACTGTTTATACAAATTAAAATAAAAATAACCAGCGTAATTAGAACTATAAGACTACATATTAAGTACAATATAAAATAACAATTACGTAAATAAAAAGCAAAAACTTATCGTTTTTTTCGGAGCCTGTAACTTGCAGCTGTATTTTCTAAAGAGAGTCAGCGCCCTCTCAACGAGCCAATTAAGAATGAAGTTAAGCCAATCAAGTTAAAAAATATGTTTTTGAATAAATTAGTTTTATTGTGGTGTACTTTTGTGGTATAATTTAAAGTCAGTTCCCCATGGAAATAACCTAGTGTAGCATGTTTTAAAAAATAAGCATGACATCTCTTTCAAGGTTTCTGGTAGATTCAAACACTGAAATTGACAGAATTGATACTATATAATATCTATTACTTATCTATTTCTTTATTTCAATAATGGGAAGCTCTGGAAATCTTTTCACATTTTCAAATTTGAAAACATTGCACTTCCAGTTGATGAAATTTGTTCTAACACAGCATTTATACAAACATGATTGTTCAGCAGAAACTTGTACGCCGTGTAGCTACATGCAGCAAAGAGATACTTTCTTACTAGATAGAAGGGTAGCCAATGACTAGATCAGAATCATCCTTCCCATTTAATCCTCTATGGTAATCAACTTATAGCAATAAAAAATAACATTTTTTAATGACATTCCTGCCTCTTCTTTCCCTCTGTGTAATTTCACTAATAGTGCCTACTATTTTTGTTTTTCCATATTCATTTTTTTTATTTTATTTTTTTTATTATCTCACTATCAAGAAATATATTTCTGAACAATGCACCTCATGATGATCATAACTCAGGAAAATTGTGTTCTATGATAAACAATAAGAAGAGGCATTTGGGTTATATGACACCACTTTCATTTTGAAATGCTACATCTATTTTAAAAATAAAAAAAGTTAAATTCAAAGTTCACATTTTTAAACATTATTGATAAAGCAATTCCTAGACATATTTAAACAGCATAAATACAACAATATTTTACAGTAGCATCTTTGGAGGTAAGATGTGAATTTAACAAGCATTTTCTAATGCCAAATCTTTAGACTAATTTATATTTCCATATGTTTAGGAGATAAGATGTAAATTTAACAAGTATTTTCTAGTGCCAAGTCTAAAGACTAGAAAATACTTGTTAAATTTATATTTCCATGTTTATTATACTATTTCCTTGCTAATATTTACTAAACTGGCATCTGTTTAAATCCACTATGAAAAAATGGCTTTTTCATAATATCAGTTGGACTTCACTTATCAGATAAGGCAAAAAATATTTTTTCCAATAAAGTCATAATGTTAATTTAATTATCACGATTTAAATATTCATAAATCTACTTACCACCCAACCAATGGTCTCCAAAAAACAACGGTTAAAAAAACGACAATCCCAGTGAGCATTACTTGACGATGCATATTTCTTCCAGTCATAATGGTTATCCCCTTTATCACCAAGCTTGACTTCACATAACTTCTTTTCTTTAGTTCTAGATGATAAAGAGATATCAATTAGCGATTATGGCACTGAGGACTGTAAATGTAATGTTAGAATATTACATTTATATTCTTATTTATATTCAGATGCTTGGTCAATGATAAGGCCATCACTATCTTTGTCCCTCACCCATCATCTCTCTCTCTCTCTCTCTCTCTCTCTCTCTCTCTCTCTCTCTCTCTTTGCATTTTTGGTATTTTAGCATTAGCACTTGCAAGAAAGCAAGCTTATACAGCATCATACAAAAAAAAATCACATGTGTACCCTGTACGCACAAAAGATGTTTTATGTGTAAACATCATTGACGACACCTACTAAATTATTCCTTTTTATATTTATACTAATATAAATATTCTTATTTATATTCAAATGCTTCGTCAATGATTAAGCATCTCTTTTTTTTTTTTTTTTTTTTTTTATGAAAACCCCACACACGAGAGGTATTAGGACCTATAGTACTTAGAACCATGCTTGGGTTGGAGGTTGAGAAGACAAAAGAAGATATTTGTTGACATCAGACTTGAACTTCTGTAGACTGTAATTTTCAGGAAATATGTATGAAGGAAGGTTGTTCCAGAAAACGGCAGTTGAATGAATAAACAAGGAAGATGAAAAGTTGGTTCTGTGAGTTTGAAGTTGGACAATAAATGGATGTTGGCCGGTGGCGGCACGTGTTAGGACTGTTTTGAAAGAGAGAGCGGGAATTATAGAAGCCAATTCAGAAGAACAGTCCCCATGGACGTATCTGTACAAAAGGCATGCAGCAGAAACAGTACATCTATGACACAGTGAGTGGAGAGACTTTGTTAGAGATAAGTCATTAATTAACCTAACTGCCTTCTTCTGAATGTAATCTAGAAGCCTGAGAGAGGTTTTGGGGGCACAGCCCCATATGTGGGAACAATATTCCATGGTAGGGCGAATTTGTGATTTGTACAGAGTGAATAGCTTTTTGGAAGAAAAGTAAAGCTAAGAGTGAAAGAGGAAACCAAGTTTTTTAGATGCAGAGGAAGCAATATTTGTAATGTGCTTGTGCCAAAAGAGATTAGAAGTCAGGGTAATCCCCAAAAGAGATATATCATCTTGCCTAGAAATCGGAGTGTCATCGAAGATAAGCATAGGAGCAGAAGAATCTTTTTTGGGAGATAAAAGACAAGGCTTTAGAAGGATTGAAATAAACCAAACTGTCTTTGCTCCACTGGAGATCGGCATTTAAGGAATTGGTAGTGGATATTCAAGAAGTTGAAGCTGATTCAGCAGGGCAAGGTTTCTCAAAATGGAAAGTGAAATGCAATGTGCTATCATCGGCAAAACTATGGATAGGATTTCCAGTCAATGGAAGAAGGTCATTAATATACAAGAGGAAAAGAGTGGGGGAAAGAACCGAACCTTGGGGACACCGGCATTAGTGGAGAAGTTAGAAGACAAAGAGCTGTCTACAATCACCCTCAGTGAGCGATCAGAGAGAAAACTGGATAACCAATTACTAAAAACAGTTGGCAAACCATAAGATGGAAGCTTGTTTAGAAGACCTTTATGACAAACACGATTGAAAGCCTTTGAGATGTCAAGAGCAACTGCTTGTGTTTCACCAAACTTTTTCATTTAATTTGTTATCCATAAATGGGTAACATAAGCCAGAATATCACCAGTGGATTGACACTGATGGAATCCATACTAGCGATCGTTGATCAGACAGAAGGTTTCTAGGTAGTTTAAGAGTTGGCGGTTAATTGATTTCTCCATTGCTTTAGAAAGGGTAGAAGTAATTGCAATGGGACAATAATTCGATGGGAGGGATTTGTCACCCTTTTTAGGAACTGGCTGGATATGAGCAAATTTCCAAGCAGGAGGAAAAACACCTTTGGAATAAGAAAATGAAAAAAGGTGACAAAGAACAGGAGTGAGTTCAGGAGCACAGGTTCTGAGAACAAGTGGAGAAATACCATCAGAACCTGGAGCTTTCTTAGCATTAAGATTCATCAAAATCTTTCTGACACCCTTTTGACGGAAGACCACATCCAGCATTGAATGGAGTGTGTTGGGAATGGTGGGAGGTGTTTTACCAAGATCATTAATACATGACTTGGAAGAAAAATAGGATGCTAGCATGTCAGCTTTATCCTTGGCTGAAGTGACAACAGAACCATCTGGTTTTGACAGAGGTAGGAACAGAGGCGTGCGCGTGTGTGTGTGTGTGTGTGTGTGTGTGTGTGTGTGTGTGTGTGTGTGTGTGTGTGTGTGTGTGTGTGTGTGTGTACTGGCTCAGGGTGGTTCCCAGGCAAATGCCCATCTCCACCTAAATCAATTAAAACAGAAAATCTGTAAAGTGGACCTGATAAATAAAAAGATAGCTAAGAAATAAGAAGACAAAACATATTTTTGAAAAGAGAAGTAAAGTAAAAAAAAAAAAAAGAGAGAGACGGGAGAAAAGTTGCGGCCAATAGCTTTAACAAGTGAGCAGAATGTTTGGCTACCATTAGGGCAAGAAGCAAATTTTCTACTCTTAGCCTGTTCAAAATTTTGGGAGAAAAAGATCAAGCGTTTTGGTTCTATGGTTAGGACTGTCTGGTATTCTTGTAGGTAAATGAACAATGTGTACAAGGCCATTAGTAAATGCAAAAGCCTCAGCATCTTGACCAGCTATGTCAGTGTGACTAGAAAACTGAAGCCAGCTGGAGTTGTAAACATTAAAATCACAAAGGAAAATTACCTCACTGTTAGGAAAGTTGGACTGGAGAAAGTCAAGTTGCAAAGAGAGGAAGTCGAAGGGCTCCAAGCGATTAGTGGAGTTGGGAGAACGGTAGAGATAACAGATGAATTTGACACAATGAGGTAGAGAGATTTTAAGCCAGAGAAGATCAAAAAGAGGAAAAGAGGAGATTCCAAATTATCAAGAGTCTGACAGGGAATATCGGAATGGACATATGCATAAGTACCACCTTTGAGGGCAAAATAAATCATACAGTGAATAATTTGGGCAACTGAGATGAGCAGTAGTTAAATCAACCGATAACTGAGATTCTGTCAGAAAAAAGTACATGGGGTTTGGCAGACTGAAAGTGGAAATGTATGTCATTGAGATTAGAACTGAGACCACGTATATTTGTGAAAAGAACTAGGAAATGTTTGGGAGGTTTAGATCTTTTCACAGATAAGCTAACCCTATTAGTTTGATAATTCATGGTATATTCAACAGTAATAAAAAGGGGGGTACATGCTGTATGAAGTAATGAAATTTTTGGATATGGCATACACATGGTAAGAATATACCTAGATCCATAACATAACATGGCCTCGACAATGCCCCCCTATTAGTTTGATAATTCATGGTATATTCAACAGTAATAAAAAGGGGGGTACATGCTGTATGAAGTAATGAAATTTTTGGATATGGCATACACATGGTAAGAATATACCTAGATCCTTGACATAACATGGCCCCGACAATGCCCCCCCCGCATACACACTAATGTAATTTATGCTCATGCCCGCTACTCACTCTACCGAATCAATGTTAGTGATAAATAGGATACATACCTGCTGCTTACTCTATCAAATCAAAGTTTGAAGATGTTAGGCCAATTGCCTAATTACCTACTTGATTGTAGCCATTTGTTGAATAGTATGATTCCAACAATACAAGAATTTGCATTGTTACAATCATGTTAAATCAGACAAGACTTCAGTTATACCTCGGACACAGCATGATTTTTTTAAGGGGAAGTCTTGTCTGACCAATTTGATTGGATACTATGATGTGGTCCCAAAGGAACTGGATGCAAAGAATAATTTTTATATCACATTTTTGGATCTTAGAAAGGCTTTTGATACAGTTGCACATGAAAGACTACTGCACAAATTGGAGCAGTGTGGCATTGGAGGCAAATTGCTGCTATGCATAAAGGGATGGTTGAGTGGGAGAAGAGAGAGTGGTAATCAATGGACACTGCTCTTCGTGTTATTAGTTGAGTCCCTCAGGATTCAGTGCATTTATAAATGATATTGATGAGGGTATATCAGGCTTAATATCCAAGTTTGCAGATGATACGAAGGTTAGCAGGGTTGTTAAGGACATTAATGACAGTATGCTGCTGCAACAGGATCTAGAAAAGTTGAGCAGAGGGCTGAGAGGTGGCAAATGAAGTTTAACATTGACAAATGTAAAGTACTACATATGAGAAGCAGTAACTCCAAAGTGACGTATCAACTCTGTGATACTACACTGACAGTGGTAGAGAATGAAAAGGACCTGGGGGTGATTGTGCAGGTAGATATGAATTTTTCTGAGCAGTGTAGACGGTCTGCAAGAGTAGCTTATGGTGTTTTGTCAATGATATACAGGAATTTTTCTAGCAGGGATAAGGAGGTGATTAATTCACTTGTATAAGGCAATGGTCAGGCCATACCTTGAGTACTGTATACAGGTCTGGAGGCCTCATGTTAAGAAGGATGTAGAGCTGTTGGAACGAGTACAGAGAAGGGAAACAAGAATAGTGAATGGAATGAAGGGTTGCTCTTACGAAGAAAGGCTTAATTTTTGCAGATTACAGTGTTTGGAGAACTAGGCCCCTGCGAGGTGATCTGATTGAGTGTATAAAGCCTTGAATGGTTTTTGAGCATGCTCAATGCTGATAGGATTCTTCCTCTTGCTCAGAATAATCACCTGAGAGGGCATAAATTCAAATTGAGGAAAGACAGTTGTAGGATAGATGTGCAGAAGTTTGTCTTTAGCGTAGTTGATTAGTGGAAGACTTCCACCTTTTGTTGTAGAAGTTGATAGCCTAAATAAATTTAAGGCTGAGCTGGACAGGTATTTGGAATGAATGGAGGGGTGAAATGGGAGCGGTTTTTTTTGGCTGATGCTGCATAAGCTTGCTTTCTTGCATCATATGCCTCTACTAATGCTACTCTGTCATGCTTTTTTATAAATTACACATGCAGTGCTAACAAGATCTGGAAGAAACGACAGTATCCATGTATAATATGCTATCGAAACTATACTCGGCTCGGGATCTCAACAAGCACAAGCGCTAGATGGTAATGCTGCACACTCAATTTTACAATGAGGTAACAGAGATACTGTTAGAGATGAAACATGTCAAGATCTACGATGACAATGAAGAGTTCATACTAAATCATAAATTGTATGAATCGGAATTGGACATTCGCAAAACGACTGAAATATGTAAGACGATGTGGCAAGACAATGATGACGGTGATCCTGACAAAGTATACGGTAATGACCTGCATAACCTTGTAACGCAACTGCAAGAAGATCCCTTTCAAAACTTTTACAATCAACCAAAAAACGAGATTAATGAGGATCTAAAGCTCACCACGCTCAACTGACTCAGCCCAATTGCAAAGAAATGCAAAAACTTGATGACCAACGAAGACTTCTGCAACTTAAAGAGAAAGGCCAATGACAAGCAAAAGATTCTACTCATACATGTAATTTGGAGTCTGTTATCTCCCAATCGCAAACAGATTCAAATATTCTTGACCGGCCCAGCTGGTTGCGGAAAAACATTTATGATTTGCCTCTTGATGGAAATATACAACTGCTTCAGTAATACAGATGGGTACTGTAATGTAATCATCCTGGATGTGCTCAGAGCCAAGATCACAGCCCTCAAGATATCCATTTCTCTGTTTACCAAAAAGTTTCTTCCACAGGTGGCAATGGTTAGCCCAAAGCCACCTAAGTTTTTTTTTTTTTTTTTTGTAGTTGTTGGCGCATAGGCTTCTGTGGCCATAATGCACCTCCCAAGGTTTTTGTAGTACTTTGATCCAAGCCCGAGGCGGGAATCGAACCCGCGACCTTTGGGTTGCCAGGCACTACCTAAGTGGTAATGCCCAAATCATAAATTTTTTCTGCAACCAACTGGTTTATGCCAGCTCTGAGCACATCCAAGGTCACCGCCCATGATCCTTTGCACAATCTCCTCTCCCAACTCCATTCTTTTTACCATTCCCATTATGCTTTATGCTGGTCTTACCATATCATTAATTTTTTTTAATTTTAAATTTTGCTTTACTTTACTTTAAATTTTGCAACATTATCCATTTCTCTGGTTACCAAAATGTTTCTGCCACGGGTGGCAATGGTTAGCCCAAAGCCACCTAAGTGGTATGCCCCGAATCATAAAAGTTTTTCCGCAACCATACTAATATAGCACATCCAATATCTCCTCCCATGATCCTTTGCACATCCAATATCACCTCCCATGATCCTTTGCACGATCTCCTCTCCTAACTCCATTTTTCTTTGTTTTGAAATAGATTATACTACAGTCCGAAATTTAGTAGGTGCCGCTAAAGATGTTTACACATAAAAAAAAATAATAAAAAAAACTCCTATTTCACCCATCAATTCACTCCAAACGTTTGTCCACTTCTTCCTTGAATTTATTTAAGCTATCAACTTCCACAATAGACTGAAGTTTGTTCCAGCAATCAACTACTGGCTGGCCTAAAGGCAAATTTCTGCCCATCTATTCTACAACTGTCTTTCCTCAACTTCAGTTTACGCCCCCTCAGGTTTGTAATCTGAGCAAGAGGAAGAATCCCATCAACAGTGAGCCTTGCTCAATCCATTCAAGGCCATATTCACCTCAATTAGATCACCTCACAGGTGTCTAGTCTCCAGATGCTGCAATTTGCAGAATTGCAGCATCTGGAGACTAGACTTTGTAAGAGCACCCCTTTGTTCCCCTCACCAGTCTTGTTGCCCTTCTCTGTACTAGTTCTAGCAACTGCACATCCCTGCTAAAATGAGGCTTTTAGACCTGTATGCAGTATTCAAGGTGAGGCCTAACCATTACCTCATACAAAGGGATAATCACCTCCTCATCCCTGCTAGCAAAATTCCTATATATCACTGACAAGACCCCCATGACCTGCTCTGGCAGCCTGTCGGCACTGCTCAGAGAACTTCATATCTGACTGCATAATTACCCCCAGGTCTCTTTCATTCTTCACTTCCCTGAGTAAAATACCACACAGTTGGTACATTTTTCTGGGGTTACTGCTACCCATATGCAGTTCTTTGCATTTGTCAATGTTTAAGTTCACTTGCCACTTCTCAGCCCATCTGCCCAACTTTTCTAGATCCTGTTGTTGCACTAGCATACTGTCATTAACAACCTTGCCAAACTTTGTATCATCTGCAAACTTTGACATGAAGCCTGATACACCTTCATCAATATCATTGATAAATATACAAAACCAGTGTCGGCCTTAGCAAATGCAGGGCCCCTTGAAAAATTCAATATCAATCCCTCAATATTTTGAAATAATGAAAAACCTAAACTATTAATAATTGTTTAATTTTTTTATATTCTTACAATTTCTTAACAATTGACCAAAGGAAATTTTTCTTGCCCATTTATCGGCAAAATCTTTGAAGACTTTCTCAAAATTTAAATTCCTTGCTTCGCCTCTTTCAATGGATACGATAGCAAGGCTGTTGAGTCTCTTTTGAAGCGTTGTCGACCTTAGATATGTTTTATCAAATAATTTATTAAATAATTTGTATAATTTAATATTTATTATTTAATTAATTATATTTTAGTTAATTTAATCGGGAAAAGCTTCTTTCCCCAGTCGCTACAGTCACTGGAATCGTTAAAAATATTCTTAGCGACGTCAATAAATTCGGAAATCCAGTGGCTCTTTCGTTAGTTGCGAGAAATTTTTAAATATTTAAAGGATTTTCGAAGCACGATTCTGGAAGAATTGGTTTCAGTGCTTCCATATGGCTGCCAATATTTGCCACTTTCAGACTTGACCAATTTGTTGGCCTCAATGATTTTAGCATTTGAAAGTTTGATTTCTAAACCTGCAGCATGTTTTCTTAACTCATCCTTTGGAAATCTCAGAAATTTACCCAAGAAACCAAAAAGATTATTATGTTTTATTAACTGCTAGAAACATGGCTCTAGAGACTGCAAAGCCTTGTCTACGAGTTTATTAAAGCAGTTTGCCTTATAAGCTTCCTTAGGATTTGTTATAGGTTCATAGCATGAACCTATAACACCATGTGCTTACTATAGGCTAGTAATTGAAGTGCCTCTTTCTTTTTTGTAAACTTGTGCAAAATTCTGGAGATACTTCCAATTCTGTCGAAAGTTCTGTGGCACCAACTAGTCTGCATGGGTAGCACAGTGCTATCATCACCATCCTCCTACACCGGGTGGAAAAGGCCTGGGTTCGAATCCCGTCGATAATGCAAGGGACTTAATAGGCTGTTTTCACTCTGTGGCTGTGTTAGTCAGTCTCAGGCATAGGTAGCAAAGTTTTTTCCCCTAGTAACTGGGGCTTTTCTGTCCAGCAAAACAGGCAAATTGACTAGAGAACACACCCAATTTATAGACACAAATACGAGTTTATGTAATCAGTTACAGGGAATAATAATAATAATAATAATTTTTTTTTTCACTAACTAAGATCTGTTTAAAGCCAGTCTTTCTATACTTTGACATCCAGTGCAGAAGGTTTGAAGAAGAAGAAAGAGCTGTATCAAGATCTGTAGAATCACTTTGCAGTTCTTTATTTACGTGAAACAAAAAATCATGCAAAAATACTAATAAAACAAGAAACTTGTATTCCTTGATCGGGTTAGCTAGTGATTCAGCTTCACTTCTTGCTTGGGCATCTTGTGATGCTATTTCCAAAAGCACATCATCAAAATCACCAACTTGATACCTTAAAGCCTTCACACTGCATTCAACACTCCCACCTTGTTTCACAGAAAGGCATTACAGAAAGACCCTTCATCACATATTTTTGGAAAATTACCATTTCTTTGTTGATGCTGAAAAGAGCACGTACAGATGTTGAAGTCCCAAAAAAGGTCATTGTGTCAGGACAGGTTTTGGCCATATCCTCTAGAACTAGACTGTAACTGTGATAAGCACATGGCGTAAAAAATATCCTTGAATTTTCCTGTAAAAGTCCTGCCTGAACACCTGAAACTTTTCCTTTCATATTAGCTCTATTGTCATAACCTTTGTTTGATATTAGTTATGTCTAATCCTAATACAATATTTCGAATTCCTGTTTCAGCACATTGTACAAATTTTTTCCGGTACTGTTCTTTACATTGATTAATTTTATGAGCTGTTAATACACACCTACTGGCGTATTGGGGAACGTTCCATTGGAGACATATGTAATTGTCAGGGACCTTTTTTCCTGATCAGTGCCAGATTAAGGCACGAGCTAACAGGGCAGTCGCCCAGGGCGTCATTCTTACGGGGGTCCCAAAAAAATATATATTTTATTAGGGCCTCCCGTAATTGATGACATCTACCCATGTGTTTTTTGTGACCAGAGAACACATGCAATTTACAGACATGTGTTCTCTGGTCAATTTGCTGTTGTTGCTAGAAGAAAACCCCAGTTTCTGGGGGGAAAAACCTTCTATCTATGCCTGAGACTGAATAACTCAGCCACAGAGTGAAAAAAGCCCATTAAAGTTCCTCGCCCACATCGACGGGATTTAAACTCAGGCCTTTTCCACTCGGTGTGGGAAAAGGATGGTAGCGATGCCATTGTGTTACCCACTCAGACAAAGAATAGTATTAAAAATAAATAAAATAAAATAAATCTATAGCAATGAGTAACATATATTATTATTACAAACTATACGTTTGACGATCAGCGACATCACGGCCCATTCATAATTTGTGAATGTCCATAATGTAAACTTATGAAAACTGGAATAATAAATTCACTTACATTTAATAATAAAATCACTTATTACAGAATCACTACAAAATTAGCATTGTATTGCACACAAAGCAAATCAATGCATACTTCTCTATTCAGAGGTGCACATTGATTGTTCACTAAGTGTGCAAGAAAAATGTGCAGACAAGAAAAATAACTTTTTGAAATTCATATTATATCTTTCTCTGATCTGTAAATGATCCTTCAACAAATTTTCAATAAAAAAAAAAAAAAAAAATTACTGACACCAGAGTAATAAAATTATAAACTGTTCCGTCAAATTGCAACAGAATGCAAAGAATAGTAAAATAAATAAATAAATCTACAGCAATGAGTAACATATATATTAGTATCACAACTGGACAACATTATGAATCCACAAGTTGTGAACGAAATCTGTAAACTGATGTTAACTGGAATAATAAATTTACTTACATCTTCTGCCTTTCTAACACAAGTTGGGAAAAAAAAAAATGGTGGTAATGAGCAAAATTTTTCATGTTCTGAGAAACTTATAAATGTAGAATCACAGAATGGTACATGATGCTTAATAAGAGCTGCAAACATTCTTTTTCTGCCAATAAAGCAAATGAACATCTGTGATTGGCTGAATTTTTTTTTTTTTTTTGTTTCATTTCCCACTCTCTTTTCTCAAGTTATTCATGCAATTAACTTTGCAACAAATTTTCCCACCACAAACGAAAACAGAACAGATAGAGTACACAAAAAACGGTTATAAAATGTATTATTGCTCGGCCATACAGCGGGAGCCAGACGAAAGTAATTAATTTTCCTACATATATACCCCGCCCTATGTCTGGCCATTACCTCAAGTGGGGTACACACGTGTGAAAATTAATTACTTGATATTTCAAGGGATGTGTAAAAACTGACATTGAGATAATTACCTAGACAATGGCCAAAATTTCCACACCTTTATAAATTATACAGACTTTGCTTTTCACATATTATGAATTTAAAAAAATAATAATAAATAAATAAATAATAATAATAAAAATGTTATTTTTGTCTGCGTCCTTTGTACTCATTAATAAAATGCTAATCATATTTTCTAAACCTATGTAAAAAATGTCATTGTTTTGGGTTTCACAGGAGTCCTTTAACTTAAAAAAAAACTTGCTCCTTCTCTTTTTTATTTTTATCTATTCCCCCCCCCTTCTCCCCCTTTTCTCATTTCATTTTAATTTTTCTGTCAAGCGCGGAGCCTGATTGGGCCCAATCAGCCTAATGCCGGCCCTGTACAGAACAACAATGGGCACAACACCAAACCCTGGGGGATACCACTAATAACACTAGTCCACAAACAGCAGTGTCCACTGATTACCACTCTCTGTCTTCTCCCACTCAACCATCTTTTTATCCATTATAGCAACTTGTCCTTAATGCCATACTGCTCCAATTTGTACAGTAGTCTTCCATGCGCAACAATGTCAAAAGCTTTCCTACAATCCAAGTACGTGTACAGTATACGATATCAAAATTATTTTTTGCATTCATTTCCTTTGTGACCACATCAGAGTATCCAATCAAATTGATAAGACAAGACTTCCCCTTAACAAACCCATGCTAAGTCTGCATTATCACTGCAGTCTTGTCTAGATAATCCTGCAATGCTTCTTTAACCAGTGACTTCATTATTTTCCCCGGAACAGAAGTTAAACCAACAGATCTGTAATTACTCAAGCCACCCTTTGATCCCCTTTTTGAATTGGAGATACATTTGCATCTCCAGTCTGTGAGGACCTCCCCTGAATCCAAAGATGCTCTGATAATTAGGACTAAGGGTTTGCTCACTTCCTTTAATATAATTGGATAGATCCCATCCACCCCAGGTGCCTTTCTTATGTTAAACTTCAACAATTTCTCCTCCACTTTGCTCTCAGTTATTATAAAATCATTTAACTCCCTGTTAGAGTTTTATAAACTTCTAGCCTTCCCCTCCCTAAATAACTCCTCATGTGTGAATGTAGATGCAAAATACTCATTCAGTTTGGCAGCAATCTGAGCAGGATCATCTACAGTCAAACCATCAATATCAAGTGGACCAATCTGATTCATCCCCCTTCCTTTAGAGTTTATATAAGTAAAGTCTTTGCATCCTTTGTCAAAGATTTCTCATAATCTGCCTTCGCTTGCCTAACCTCCTTTGTGACTTAATTACAGACTAGCTTATATCTAGCATAGGCTTCTGTGTCGCCTGATAATTTATATGCATCCCATGCATTTTTAACTACACACTGCAAAAAAAAAAAAAAAAAAAAAAACAGAGGGAAGCAAACTTTCAGCCATAATTATGACAACATCTTTCGATTCAGGGAAGGTTCTTATGGACCAGAGAGGTGCAAATGTATCACCAATTCACAAGGAGGGTAGAAGGAGTAAAGCGCTAATAGTAGTAGTAGTAATAGCAGTAGTGGCATGTGATGCGAGAAAGCAAGTGTATGAGCTTATGCAGCATCAGCCAAAAAAAAAAAAAAAAAAAAAAATCACACCATTCCCTCCAAATGCCTGTCCAGTTCCTCCTTAAATTTATTTAACCTATCAACTTCCACAACAGATAGAAGTTTGTTCCAGCAACTAACAACCTGCTGGCTAAAGGCAAATTTCCGCAAATCTATTTTACATCTGTCTTTTCTTAATTTGAATTTATGCCCCCTTGGGTTCATAATCTGAACAAGTGGAAGGATCCCATCAGAATTCAGAGTGCTCAACAAATTCAAGGCCTTATACACCTCAATCAGTCACCATGCAGGTGCCTAGTCTCCAGCCACTGGAATTTGCAGAACTTATAAGCCTCTCTTGATAAGAGGATCCCTTCATTCCCCTCACCAATCTTGTTGCCCTTCTCTGTACACGCTCAAGTAAATCTACATCCTTCCTAAATTGAGGCCTCCAGACTTGTACACAGTACTCAAGGCGTGGCCTGACCATCGCCTTGTACAAAGGGACAATCACCTCTTTTTCCCTGCTAGCAAAATTCCTATATATCATTGTCAAAACCCCATGACCTGCCCTGGCAGCCTGTCTGCATTGCTCAGAAAACTTCATATCTGACTGAACAATTACTCCCAGGTCTTTTTCATTTTCTACATCCTTAAGTGTAGTACCACACAGTTGGTACGGTTCACTGAGGGTTACTTCTACCCATAGCAGTACTTTGCATTTGTCAAGGTTAAACTTCAGTTTCCACTTCTTAGCCCATCTGCCCAAATTATCTAAAATTATCTAGATCCTGTTGCAGTAGCACACTGCCATTACTGTCATTAACAACCCCGCCAACCTTTGTATCATCTGCAAACTTCGACACTAAGCCTGATATACCTTCATCAATATCATTGATAAATATACAAAACAACAGAGGACCCAACACCGAACCCTGTGGGACTCCACTAATAACATTAGTCCACAAAGAGCAGCAATAATTATGCTGTCTTATCTCACTCAACCATCCTTTTATCCATTGTAGCAACTTACCCTTAATACATATTACCCTTATGCATAAAGCCTTGAATGGTTTGAGCATGCTCAATGCTGATGGCATTCTTCCTCTCGCTCAGAATAATCACCTGAGAGGGCATAAATTCAAATTGAGGAAAGACAGATGTAGGATAGATGTCAGAAATTTGCCTTTAGCCAGCGGGTGGTTGGTTGGTGGAACAGACTTCCATCCCTTGTCGTGGAAGTTGATAGCCTAAATAAGTTTAAGGCTCAGCTGGACAGGTATTTTGAATGAACAGAGGGGTGAAGTGGAAGTGGTTTTTTTTTTTTTTTTTTTTTGGCTGATGCTGCATAAGCTTGCTTTCTTGCATCAAATGCCTCTACTAATGCTAATGCTAATACCATTCTGCTCCAATTTGTACAATAGTCTTCCATGCGCAACAGTGTCAAAAGCTTTCCTGAAATCTAAATATATGATATGAAAATTATTTTTTGCATCCAGGTGCCATACACCCCAGGTGCTTTTCTTATGTTTAACTTCAACAATTTCTCCTCCACTTTGCTCTCAGTTATTACAAAATCATTAAGTATCCTGCTACAATTTGATAACCTTCTGCCATTTTCAAACCTTAATAATTCCTCATGTGTGAATGTAGATGCAAAATATTCATTCAGTTTGTTTGCTATCTGAGCAGGATCATCAACAGTCGAACCATCGATGTCAAGTGGACCAATCAGGTTCATCCCCTTCCTATTAGAGTTTATATAAGTAAAGAAATCCTTGCTGTTTTTCTTAGCATCTTTTGCCAAGGATTTCTCGTAATCTGCCTTCGCCTGCCTAACCTCCTTTGTGACCTGATTACAGACTAGCTTATATCTGCCACAGGCTTCCGAGTCGCTTGATAATTTATATGCATTTTTCTTCTCTGTTAAGAGTCTCATTAGTTCATTAGATAACCATTTAGGCCTACACCTTGAACAATATTTCTTAATAGGTATGAAACTTTTAGTAGCATCCATGATTAATTCTTTGAATGCTTCCCACTTAGAATTTACTGTTGGTAACATCGTCAGTTGGTCCCACTGTGCAGAATTTAAAAACTGTCTGAGACCACTGTACTCACCTTTATGGAAGCAAAAATCCTTTCCTTTACCCCTGATGGTAATTATATCTTTAAGTAAATTCCACATCAGTACACTGTGATCACTGCCACCTAGTGGTTCCTTTATCTGCAAATTCTTAATACACGAATGATCACTGCTGATAACCAGATCAAGAGTATTACCCTCTCTGGTTGCCTCTCGAACATGCTGCTGCAGAAAACAATCATCTAATAAATCCACAAAATCTTACTATTGTGTGTATGACCAACCCACAAGTTCCAGTCAATATCTGGGAAGTTAAAATCCCCAATTATAAGACATTCTGATTAACTAGCCCACTCTATTTCTCTGTACAATTGTTATGTTATTTGGTTTTTAGGAGCATTAGCAACTAAGGCTATATTGCTCTGGGATATGCGGTGGTCATTCCCTGACCGTTCCGCATCCTCCGTATTTGGTGGTAATCGGCTCGAACCCCGGTGTAATCAAGAAGCGTGTGCTACGCACTGCTGCTCCTTCCCACCTGGCTACGGAGGCGCCTCTCTCTCTCTCTCTCTCTCTCTCTCTCTCTCTCTCTCTCTCTCTCTCTCTCTGTACAATTGTTCATTGTACTAATTCGAGGGTACCTCCGTAGCCAGGTGGGAAGGTTGTTGTTGTTATTTGGTTTTTAGGAGCATTAGCAACTAAGGCCATATTGCCAGGTGGGAAGGAGCAGCAGTGCGTAGCACACGCTTCTTGATTAGACCGGGATTCGAGCCGGTCACCACCAAATACGGAGGATGCGGAAAGGTCAGGGAATGACCACCGCATATCCCAGAGCAATATGGCCTTAGTTGCTAATGCTCCTAAAAACCAAAATAACAACAACTAATTCGAGTCATTAGGCCTATAACACACTCCTACTCTTATTTTTGCTTTTGCAGTGCTTATGTTACACCAAACTGACTCAACAGTGCACTGTTCATCTATACCAACTGGATGCACTTCTTTTGATTTTATGTTTTTCTTAATTAACAGCTTCGTAATTACAAAGCTTGACTTCTGTTCCACAAAAAAATAATGAGTTAACTGGTTAAAGAAATAATGCAGGACTTTCCAGGCAGGATGCAGTTATGTGGCAGTCATGGCAGGGATTTGTTAAGGTGTGATCTTGTCTGAACAATCTGATTGGATTCTATTATAAAGTAACAACAGAACTGGATGCAAAAAATAATTTTGACATCATATAATTAGATTTCATAAAGGTTTTTGATACTGTTCCACATAAATGATAATGTTCCATTTGACAGTTTCACTGTAAAAATTGAAACAGAGGGCAAGTTACTGCTATGGCTAAAGGGATGGTTGAGTAAGAGAAGACAGAAAGTGATTATAAATGGGCATTGCTCTTCTTGGACTAATGTTATTAGTTGAGTCCCCAAGGGTACAATGCTGGACCCCACTGTTGTTTTCAATATTTTTAATGATACTGATGAAGGGCTTAATGTCTATGTCTGCAGATGATACTAAGGTTAGCAGGGTGGTTAATGACCATAATCTGGATATCCTACTGCAATAAGATCTGGAAAAATCTCTAAACTAGGCAGATTAGGCTGAAAATAACAGTTGAAGTTTAACCTTGACAAATATAGGTACTGCTTATGGGTAGCAGTAATTCCAGATTAAAGTACCAATTGTGTGGTATCATAATGGAGCTAATTGTGCAGTCAGACATGAAGTTCTCTGAGAAGTGCTGATAGGACAGCTTACAGGGTTTTGTCAATGGTGCACAGGAATTTTTCCAGCGGGGATAAGGAGGTAATATTCCACTGTATAAGGAAATGGTAAGGCCACATCTTGAGTACTGCATACAGGTCTGGAAGCCTAATTTTAGAAAGGGTGTGGATCTGTTGGAATGGTTGCAGAGAAGAGCAACATGATTTATGAGGGAAACAAAAGGGCACTCTTACTACAAAGCTTTGAATATTTAAGCAGCTAGAAACTAGGGCCTGGGAGGAGATCTGATTGAGGTGTTTAAGGCTTTGAATGGATTAAGTAAGCTGAATTCTCATGCCATCCTTAATCATTCTCAGACAACGCACAAGGTGGCAGAAATTAATTGAGGATGGGTGGTTTTACACCTGATGCGGTATAAGCTTGCTTCCTTTCATTTTCCACTAATACTTCATCTTCATCACAGTTCCAACCTAAGGTTGGGTCAGGTGAATCAAAGCCTTCCATCTTTTTCTGTCTTCCCAGAATCTTGTCTTCTTTCATTTTCTCCCACTCAATTCCCTTTGTTTCCACATCTCTAATCTGATCTCTCCACCTCTTCCTGGGTCTTCCTTTCAGCTTCTTCTTGTCCATTTTCATCTCAAACATTCTTCTTGGTACTACTAAATGACTGTTTTCGATATGAAAATTTTCATATTATATTTCTTTGTGATTTGCTATGATCTGCAGCTCATTTTCTCTCTTAGTGCACTTTATACAACTGCATGTGTTTATTTTTGGGTTATCAGTTAAATTCATACCATTTTTTTACTATATTTGTTTTCTATTCTTTGATTGCTTTATTAAAGTATGTTGAAACATAAGAGGTGAAAGTCTGCATTGATCTTACAATTTTGCACTGGTTCTAATATTTGTCCAACAAGCAATTTAACAAATATCTGCAACTTTGAATATAAACATATGCCATTTATTAGCCAGCTGGGTCTCATTATCTTGGTACAGTAAGCACCAAGATAATGATACCTCATTTTACATTCACTTATAGGCACCTCCGTAGCCAGGTGGGAAGGAGCAGCAGTGCATAGCACATGCTTCTTGATTAGACCGGGGTTCGAGCCCGTAACCACCAAATGCGGAGGATGCGGAAAGGTCAGGGAATGACCACCGTATTTCCCGGAGCAATATGGCCTTAGCTGCTAATGCTCCTAAAAAAACAAAAAAACAAACACTCATACACCATTCAGTTACAGTCTTACATCCATCCTTTTGCAAATGAAATAACACAATAACCGAGGGCAGCAGAGCAGAACGACGATGGCTAAACAACAGTACGATTTTTATATTTGTTTGTTGTTTCATTATATTATATATGAGATGTGTTGTAATTCTTTTCTTTTTCAATAAATGAATAATAATTATTTACACCTTATTTTATTTTTTAATCCAAATATTTTGGGGCGGCAAATTTGATTTTGCTTACTGGCGGCACATAAGGTTGCAGCAGCCCTGGCTAAAACTATCTGGTGAAAGTAGTGCAATACTAGATTTTAATGCAGTTTAAATTCAACTGCCCACAAAACAAATGAAGGTATTCATTATAAATGATGTTTACAAATGTAAGTTCAGTTGTTTGTGCTTAATATTTATTGAGATATGATCCTCTAAAACTGCTTAAATAACTAGGCATACCTCTTTAAAATCTAAAAAAGTTCAAAATCCAGCACCTCTCAATTCCTGAAGATGCTGGATTTTAAAGTTTACTACATTTATTTTTATATTTGCATAAAGTGATACATTCATTTTTCTAGGCTGGCTGTGATCCTGGGGTAATGTATATATAGTCACTATTATGAATGTCCCACAATCTTTATATTTGCATAAAGTGATACATTCGTTTTTCTAGGCTGGTTGTGATCCTGGAGTAACGTATATGGTCACTATTATGAATGTCCCACAATCAAATTCATATGCTGCCACAAAAAATGCATGGCTAATTGTTAACTGAGAGCTGTTCCATTTAGTTCTCATAACAATGAAGCTGTAAATTTCTCTAGCCTGGGCTATCCAAGAATATAACAACAGTAGAACAATTATATTTCATGGGTCAAAGTACAGTAATATATTTAAAGGGTTCTTTTATGAGGCCACGTAAGCTGATGAGTTTCCTAACATTGAAAAGATGTGGAGGATTCGACTGTTTAATTGCAGCTTTTTGAACAACTGCTCTCTTCCAGATATTAATTTTTTGGTTTTTCAAGTTAATATAAAATAAGCAAATTTAAGTAAACCAATGTTTATGGCAATTTTGTCAGATTCCTATGGTAAAGTTCATTCCATGTGTACTTATTTTAAAATATATCTTCATCCATTTTCTTTTGCTTTTGGGTGATAATTTGAATCTCTCATTTCCACAAAAAGGAGGGTCAAGCAACAAATGTGCATCAGCTGGTTGTAATAAAAAGCAGATCAG
Organism: Mastigoproctus giganteus; assembly: GCF_048544385.1. Taxonomy (NCBI): domain Eukaryota; kingdom Metazoa; phylum Arthropoda; class Arachnida; order Uropygi; family Thelyphonidae; genus Mastigoproctus; species Mastigoproctus giganteus. Next base: position 60,307,543 of record NC_143585.1, on the reverse strand, counting down.
ATGTCAGCCAGTAAATTACTAAATTCCTCATATCTCGAACACTGACATTTATTCTTTATACAGGATTCCTCCAGTTTATAAAGCATCGTACCGCATCTGTTTTTACAAACTGATGTAGTGGAGGGTATATGCTATATATCCTCTGCTTTTAATTAATCACTGTTGCATGGCTGTTTAACTTATGTATAGTATACTCTTATTTTTTTTCATGATTACAGCCCTGTATCTAATCTATTGCACATACCTGAAAGGTCATATTATTAGTGACACATGCATATAATAAAGAGAAACAGAGTTTTTCCTTTTTATACTTTTTTTTAAAATAAATATTTTTTTGACTAAAAATATATTCATCTTTAGTCCAAATATATTAGCTCCCGTTGTTTAGTCTTTAAGAGATTCCATTGAAAGAAGCTCTTCAATAATTTCAAAATTAGAGGTACATCCACGTATGAAAATTAATAACTGCGCAGTATTCTTTTGGTTGTTACTTTCATCGAGAGCTATCGAGTACCATGTTATGGATTCTAATACTGATAATAATTGCTCATTCAAATTTGTATCGATACATTCAATTCTTCTTACTACGGTTTGCCGAGATAAACTTATATTCTCAAATCTGTGTTTAACGTCAGGACACAATTCCACAAGCTTCAGTCATACATTCTTTAATATAGTCTCCATCAGAAAAAGGCTTGTTGCTTTTTGCAAATACAGTATATGAGAAATAACAAAACTTGCCTCTACAGTAGCTTCTTGTTTCTTAGTTAGCCACGTAAACACATTTTTTTGTCTAGATAAATTTTGAATCAATCCATCAACAGTTTTCTTTCTTGCTTCCGGAGTTAAATTGGCACCATATTCAGAATGTTTAGTGGTGAAATGTCTTTTAATATTGTACTCTTTCAACACTGAGACACTCTCCTGGCAGATGAGACAAATAGTCTCGTTATTTATATTAGCAAAAATATATTTTGTGTTCCACTCTTCATTGAAGACACGATGCTCTTGTTGAATTTTTCGTTTTTTATTTATTTTTAAAAGGGCGTAACTATTATCTTGGTGCTAGTATCGCTACTAGCACCAAGATAATAACCGAAGATAACTAACTGCGGGATGACCGTCAAGGAAAACAGATTGGAACTGTGGCCAGTCAGCAGTCCTATCCTATTACTCCGCCACCACAGCAAAGCCATTGTCGTCATCACCGGTTGTCTGTTACTGTAAATTCGAGCAGTTAATTTATAATTGAATATTATACCGTTATAAAAGCGCCCATTGGCTCGCTCCGGTTCGTGCACAATTTAAAATTCTATCTCAATTTGAACAATACAGAGATGATAAAACAATTTACAAGTTGACAAATTCTATAATGTATTACATATACAAATTTATTTTTCAAAAAGGCGTTGCAAAAGGCATAAAATAAGTAAACTTTTTTCGAAAATACAATTAAAGCTCGCGGGCTGCACAAAAATGTGCGGCGGCCCGCAGGCCATAGTTTGCCCGGGGCCTGACGTAGATAGTAATTTGATGTCAGTATGGCTAAATGTCATGAGTAACTGACTTTGAAAGAGGGATGATAGTGGGTGGCTGATGCATGTGTCACTATCGTGGAGGTGGTACAGAAATTGCACTATCCCCGTTCGACAGTATTAAGAGTGTATCGGGAATACATCATTTCTGCAATAATATCTCATCGTGGACAGTACTGTGGGCGGAGAAAGGTAGTGGATGAAAGCGGCCGTCGACATCTGTCTCGCATTGTTTCAGTCAACTGGAGAGCGACAGTGGCACAAGTCACCGCCAACTTCAACGAGGAAGGTGCCAGAACCGTCTCCACCAAGACCATCAGGCAATCATTAGCTGCAATAGGTTATGGGAGCTGCTAACCTACCAGAGTCCCATTGCTAACACCACGACACAGGACTCTAAGCCTCAACTGGGCAAAAGAACATCAGCACTGGACCTTGTATGATTGGAGACAGGTCTCCTGGTCCTTTGAGTCCTGTTTCCAGTAATTTCGAGCGGATGGGAGGGTGTGTATCTGATAGAAACCGCACAAAGCTATGCACCCCGTCATATCAACAAGGAACTGTTCAGGCAGGTGGATGGTCGATAATGGTCTGGGGCATGTTCAACTGGCACACATTGGGACCAGAGGTCCCAATGTGTGCCAGTTGTCTAGATGCATTTCTGAGTGGTTCAGGTTATGTGTGCATCCTTTCATGGTCATCGTGCACAGACAGGGTAATGGGCCCTTCCAGCAGGACCTTCCTCCCCGTAGAGCCATGGTGACTAGAACATGGTTCAAAGAGCATTCTGCAACTTTTACATTGGAATGGCCTCCCCGTTCACCGGACATGAACCCTGTGGAGCATCTTTGGGATGCTGTGGAAAGGTCCATTCAAGCTTTGGCTCCATCACCCAGGAATGCAACGGAATTATGGACAGCAGTGCAGTAGGCATGGGTGGAAATACCTGTGGAACACTTTTGTGAACTAGTGGACTCAATGCCTTGCCATGTGACTGCCCTTATCCGGGCGAAAGGTGGGCCTACCCGTTACTAGGTAAGTACCCCATGATTTCTGTCCACTCAGTGTAGTCTACAGTTCCTGATCTTCTAAGTGGCAATAATGCCCTCATAATCATAAGCAATGACATTTAGAGGAGCATGGTGAAGACAAATGCTTCCACTGAGCTGATTGTGATTTCAGTTCATGTTCAGAGTCGCATGTCCATGTCCTATCAATGGCAATAATGCATTTCAACATTTTTCACCTTCTTGTTAGTAATGTGTGAGTAACTGTGTTGCAATTAATTTACACTTTGCTCGTTGTTCATCTGACAGTAAATGTGGGACCCATCAGGGAGCAACCTTTCATTTTTGTAACACCTCAGTTAAAATTCAATAAACAGATGATTTTGGTATTCCAGATTTATTGGTTATTTCTTCATGGGTCATATGTCTGTCTTCCTCAAAAATGGTAGTAATACCTGCCAATGTGTTGTCCATAAATGTTCTCAGTCTACTTTAGCATTGCTTGTCTTCAAGATTGCTCTGAACTTGACAAAACTTTGAGACCAACACGAAATCATGCTACAATCTTCTGTTGACTCATCATAACAATTCATTCATTGATCATTCATTCATCAAAACATTCAACCCACAACACGTCATGAATTTGTGTCAGTATTTGACCACATAATGTTAATAAACACAATTTTGATAAAGGTCTTTGACTTGAAACTGTAATCTGAGTTGAAGCAATATCACCATCGATTTTTAAAAGCCTCTACACACCCACATTCAATGCAGGAACTCTGTTTCAAGCACACTAATGTTGAGGTTAAACTTAAAATTATTATCCTGATAAATGTCAGTCAGACAGGCATATGGAGTGAAAATCACATGCACAGTATGTTACTTTTGGAATAACCCTTGTAGTTAAGAAATATAAAATGAAAATATCTAAGAAAAAGACAAAAGAAATGGATTTTGTGGAAATAATATATTCAAAGACAGAACTTTATGGAAAAATAATAGAACAAGTCTCAGAATTTAAATACCTTGTAAACATTATAATATGCTATAAGAATAATTTAGAATCCAAAATGCAAACCTCAATAAAATGAATGGGGTAATCAGACAAAACTCTGAAAAACAATTGAGTAGTGAAACTAAGATAAGGCTATAACACTGTATCAAAAGCAGCTCTTAAATGTGGAAGTGAAAATTGGGTTTTGAAGCAAAGAGACAGACTGGAGGTAGTGCAGATGAAATTTATACAACTCTTCTGGGTATAACAAGATGAGGTCAAAATAAAAATACAGAGATAAGAGAACAACTAAATATAACTAATATAGTAAGATGAAATAAATCATCATCAAAAAAACTGGCTTAACCACTTGAATAGAATGAATAAAAATCGACTTCCATGACAAGCTCTAGATTATAAACCTATAGGAAGAAGAGACTAAGGATGGTCAACAGGGGCATTCCTACGATTCACGTGCCAATCGTAGTTTGGCACCCTCTTTTAAAATTTTCTTCATATGTGTATGTAAGTTTCAAGTTTTCAGATGTCCCTTGAACGTTGGTGCCCGGGTGCAGTGCACCCCTTGCACCCTCTGGATGGCCTGCCCCTGATGGTCAAGGTGGTGAGACCAATCTAATCTTGAGAGCTAGGAACAGGCTTTATAGGTTAGGCATAACCCTAAACTGAAAGCAAAATCTTTTTGTTACACTGCTGTTTCCATGATTTTATAATTTTATAGTATTGTAATTTTTAAAATTTTATTAAAAAATTCAAAGGTTCATTGTTAGGGTATGCTTCCAAGGTATCATTCTGTCCTGCTAATCCAGATCATCATTATTATCAAAGTCCAAGAAAACTGTTATCCCCATCACCACCACCACCTTATCCCTGCTGGCTATCAGTAGAGCCAATGATATCAGGGACTGTATTAGGGATGACAACTGATATCACCAGGAGCGGGCCGTCCCGAGAGTGAAATGGCTGCACTGCACGCAGGCGCCAACGTTCAAGGAGCGCCTGAAAACCCGCAACTTACCTACACATATGAAGAAAATTTTAAAGGGGGGACACCAGATTTCAATTGGCACCCAGGTGCCACAAACACTAGGAACACCCCTGGATATCACCATCGATCTTCTGTCTTCTTAACTTTCAACCTAAATGTGGTAGACTGAAGGTTAAGAAGACAAGTTCCAATTCCTTGTGTTTAGGGTCACTATAATAAAAAAAAAATCAAAAAAATCCCTTGTTTGAAACTAGATCCACAATATGTTTGAACAGCTCACCATCTACATTCTAAAAATTAAAGCATACAAATGAAAGACATCTTCTACTTTACTTAATACAGGAGAAAATTCTCATATATAAACTTACCCATCAGATGTTTCAGATGTAGCCAAAACTACTCTGTTTAAATGTTTTCCATTTTGATTTTTTGAGCTTTTTGCTGGGTACCATTTTACAGCACTTTCTGCCTTAACTGCATATCTTGAATAAACTAAGAAAAAATTAGAATAATTTTCAGTCACAACACAGTTACCCATAAAAAAATTTGTAAATAAAACTTAAGTGAAACATTTTTATATATAGAAACAAAAATTATACTCACATAAAAATTAATACAAACTTTCCCCTAAACTTTTCTTTACATGCATAAAATATACATAATCAGTGACAGATTTGGTCATCATATGAATGCAAGGCACAGAGTCAAGTTTTGGTCCTTGTGTTCAGAGGCATATTGCTAAAAAAAAATAGTACTGGAACGCTTGTCGATTAACTACAAATAGTTACCTACGCTTTTTTCATTTGCAAAAATAAATAAGTCAAAGATTAGAATATTTGTTCAGTATTTATTTATAACTATTAAATAAAAATTTCAAAAGTAAAAAACAAAGCCAAAAAATTAAAAACATCAGAAAAGAAAAAAACAAAAAAATTCCAAAATAATATAAAAAATACTGTTTAGAAGAATCATAGAAATTCCCATACAGGATCGATTACGTATTTTTGTGTAACTTGCCCTTTTTAGTTTATTGGTCAACAGCAGAATGATGGACATAAAAATTTGGATTCCATAATTCTAATGGTGGACCACGTAGTTTACGGGATCTTTTCTCAGTTAATATTAAATTCATACTGCTGAAGCCACGCTTGCATTCAGAAGAACTGCAAGCTGTAATTTTGGAAATAGGTTTTTAAATGTTCCAAATCTGTGGGCACACTACGACCATCATTAGCTAAATAATCCCTGTAGACATTCAAACATTTTATGAAAGATAAATTAAAATGTTTACAGAGAGATTCTATTTCATTTTCTCCAAATCCAAGGTCAATTTCAGATGGCCATTTGCTTGGTTCAAGAATTCACAACTCTTTTATAATGTCTGAAGTTGAAATTCCTTCAGTAAATTCAGTAGAATCTATACTATCACTCAGCCTATGCTTCATGTTATTAATAATACTGTTTAGAAATTGATTTCTATGAATTAAGGTTACTTTGTTATTGTCCATTAATGTTACTGAAAATAATTGCTTTTTTTCAATAGCATCTGAGACTTCTAACAACTCTTTTCCTTTTTTGAGGATCTTTTAAAAATTCCAAGTAACGAATTGTACGACAAATCAATTTGCATATACTATTGTCGTATCTCTTTTTTGCAATAACTCTGAAAGAATCGATAGCTCAAACAATACATCGTACATCCGGACTAAATTTAGAACAAACTGTTTGGATGAAATTTGTTTATATAATCCATTGAACATGGATTGTTCAGTTTTGTTTTTGTTGTTATCTTTACTGGCATTTTAAAAATGATGGCATAAAGATGCAGAATTTTTGCCAAACTGCTGATACGGTCCTAAAGGAGCTGGCTATCCACCTTACATTAAATACCCATCCAATCCTTTTAATTTCTTCGCCAATGCTGGCAGCGCATGCTTCTATTTCTCCCTGGTTTTTTGGAGATTGACTGTACAAAGTGTACAGCTTGTCCATAAATATTTGAAAATGGTTAATTGCATGAACTTCTGATTTGCATCTCCAACTGATAACTCAAGCCGATGGTTTAAACAATGCCATATGATCAAATTTGGATATTTTTCTAATAATTTATTTCCAACTCCAGATTTTCTGCCCAACATAACACTTGCCCCATCACCCGTACAAGAAATCAAATAGTGTTTTAAATAATTGTCATCAAATCTGTAATTTTCAAGACATATTAAGAGACACACTGTTATTGTGAAAGCTGCTTGATCTGGCAATTCGATTAAATCAAGAAACAAGTAATGTGGATCTTTCATTTTATTGGTTTCACATTTTAAATAAATAATCAGAGTAGATTTTTTGCTTAGAGTTTAAGACTCATCAATGAGAATTAATAAGTTTCCACGTATGTCCACAATTTGTTGGCACAATTTTAATTTCATATGCCTTGCGACATGCTCGATTATATTAATAGCATTTAATCTTGAATGTAAACCATGAGCAATAACAGTGCCATTCAATTCTTGAAGTTGTAACAACTCAAAATGGTCAGAATATGGTCAATCATGCAATATAATATACAGTTTTAAAAACCTTACAGGTGCTAGAAATTTTGGAGTCATTCATTTGATCAATTACCGCTATTTAATGTTGTTCATTTGCAGCTTGCAAGATTTTTTCAGTCTGTATATGTGAAGTACTTTTTGAATGTTCATAAATTTTCTTATGCAAAGATGTCAATTGTGAACTTCTATCTTTGCCATATGATACCCCTATCAAATTCCATTCCTTTGAAATGCTAACTCCATGCGTTTTAGACGGCTATAATTTTTTTTACAGCAGCACAAGTCAAACATCCTAAATTTCCGGTGTCGCATGTAAGCCAAAGATATGCTTTTTTTCTTCTCAGTCCAGGTGTCAGCATTCCAAATGTGGGGCCAATTAAATTTTAATTCTGTGTAACTGTTTCTCTCATCTTTAGATCTTGATGGAAAAGAAGAGGTCATGTTGTTATCATTTCCACATGTTTGTACATTTTCTTGCACAGTTTTCAGTTTTTTATCAAGAAATCTATTTAATGTTGTTTGCTTGCATTTTTCGCTCATTTTGTATTTATTGAAAACTTCTTCTTTTTAAATACTGAAATTACGTAAATTTAAATTTATACATTTAATCACGTAAAAATTAATTTTTACCTTAGAAGAAACAGTAGTAAATAAATTAATTAATCTAAATAGTAGAGATCGGTCATAAACTCACATGTACATATGTTTTTTTTGTTAGTTGTTGGTGCATTGGCTTCTGTGGCCATAATGCACCTCCCAAGGTTTTTGCACTACTCTGATCCAAGCCCAACGCGGGATTCGAACCTGCGACCTTTGGATTGCCAGGCAGGCACTTTACCCACCCGGCTAGCCCGGTTGGCAATACATATATGAGTGACGAAAAAAAAAAAAATCCTGTACATCATTCTCCGGAAGACTATATCACAGAGTAGTAATTTTTTTTTTTTTTTTTAGTTGTTGGCACATCGGCTTCTGTGGCCATAATGCACCTCCCAAAGTTTTTTCGTTTTACTCTGATCCAAGCCCGAGGCGGGATTCAAACTCACGACTTTTGGGTTGCCAGGCAAGGATTTTACCCATCTGGCTAGCCCGGTCAGCACAGAGTAGTAAGATACTACTCTGTGGACTATATGATCATGCCACATTGACTGAACATTAACTGAATCAGACTTCAGACTCATGGTTCATAGAACAAACAGTTCTAGCATTCAGCTCATGGTGAATCAAAATGCAGGGTTCGCACGCATCACAATATATCTCATTCATTGGATCTCTTTATCTTACACTTTGTACTTTAGTAAGAAACGTTCAAAGTTTCATTGCAAAATTTATATTTTTGTTTTTTAAATAAATTTTTAAATAAATCTATTAATTTTAAACATTACTATTAATATATATTTTTAGTAGCAATGGGTAAAATAGATATTATTTTTCCCTCCCCTTTGATTATGCCATTGTTTCGTAATGTTAGGTTTATATTTAATGATTTTCTATTATGACAGTTAGAAAAAAGTACCGGAACATTGTTCCAGCCCGAATACACCACTGCTTGTGTTATCATTATTATTTTTGCTACCATTTTTATAATTCATAATGAAAGATGAAATGCAATTGGTAGGACAGCATCTACTCAAGAACTCCATCCTGCGTGTCCACCTGATGCAGGATGGACTGTAAATCAAGTATAAATTCTTGAAACAAATATTTGTAAATAGTCACTACTTTGTTATATAGTAGTAGCAGCAAATTATGTAAGGAAACAAGATTATATAGCATCAGATAAAAATAAAGTGATGCCACCAGGCCTATATACAATACTCAAGGCTTAACTATGGCCTTGTACAAAGGGATAATCACCTCTTTATCCCTGCTAGCTATATATCATTGACAAAACCCCATGAGCTGTCCTGCCAGCATGTCTGCACTACTCAGACAATTTCATATCTGATTGTACAATTACTCCCAGATCTTTTTCATTTTCCACTACCCTGTGTGTGTGTAGTACCACACAGTTGATAAGTTACTCTGGGATTACTACTACCCGTATATAGTACCTTGCATTTGTCAATATAAAACTTCAACTTCCATTTTTCAGTCCACTGACCCAATTTTCCTGGATTTTGTTGCAATAACTCACCCTGATTACTATAGTTAACCATCCTGCCAACCTTTGTTTCATCTGCAAACTTAGACATTAAGCCTGATATACCTTCATCAATATCATTAAAAAATACTGAAAACAGCAATGGGCCCAGCACTGAACCCTGGGGGACTCCACTAATAACATTAGCCCACGAAGAGCAGTGCCCATTGATAACCACTCTCTGTCTTCTTCCACTTAACCATCCCTTTATCCATAGCAGTAACTTGCCCTTAAAGCCACATTGCTCCAGCAGTCTTTATGTCATATATGATAACAAAAGGATTTTTTTTGCATGCTTAAAAAGGTTCATATATGTATGAGTTCTGTATGAATACTGACCTCATATGTACATCTAATAATATCCAAGTATCTCAACATTCCTGCCACTTTAATAAACACCACTGGAAGTCCTCTGTGAGAAAGTTGAATTCCATCATCATATTAAGTTGAATGTTTAAAATGTCATCAAACCTTCATTCTTTCATCATCATTCTGAGTTTGAGGAAGAGAAAAAATCATATTGATACAAGGTTGGGCAAAAATTTTGGCCAAAAAATTCTTGAATGGATAGTGCAGTGTGTTTAGGAGTATTGTTATGATGGAGATCCCATCCACCATTTTCAAACATGGCATTTTCTCCTAACTTTTTCCCCTGAATTGAATCACATCCTCTTTATAATAGGTATGGTTTACCTTTCTGACCAAATTCATAATGAACAATAGCTTGAATGTTGAAAACCAAGCAACGCTATTTTCACATTTAACTGAACTTTCTTTTTTTTTTGGATGCAAACAGTTTGGTGGCTTTCACTGGTACAACTGGATTTGATATCCTTGGTTCATTACTAGAAATGCAATTGATAAAATTAGGTTATATTTCCATCCTTATTTTCAGCTCCTTGTACTGTTATGGTCATCAATCAACAATTCTGAAACAAATTTTGCTGACACTGAACACATGCTTAGATTATTTGATAGCATTGTCTGGCATGACCAAAAAGAGATTCCCAGTAGGGAGCAATTTATTAGATGATTAATAACCAATCAGAATAAATTTTTTCATGTACTTCAGAACCCATTTCATTACTGCTTGAAGGTGAAAGTTGACCTGAACACTGGTCATCTTCAAAATATTCTCAGCCATTTTGGAGCTATGAATGACAGGGCTAAGTCTTACAGTTTAGATTTTATGATTTCTATATTAAAATTTTGCCTAATCAATTGCTTTTGGGAAAGTTGTTCCCCATATTTAGTTCAGGCTAAAAAACATCACTGCCCTATTTCTAATATGAACATAAATCAATTTTATTCAAAGAAAAAAGAAAACAAACAAAACAATTGTATATGCTATTCACTTTTCATTATATTCACCATTTGACAGTTTGTGCTGGGTCTCTGCACACTATAACTATTGTAGTATCATTATTTATTTATTTTCTTTCTCATTATATAAAATAGTTTATACTCTTTTCAGAAACTGATGATGTTTTTAGAATAAACTGAGGATAGAGAATCATTTTCCTATTAAGAAAAAAAGCAGTTGATTATGCAAAATTTTAATTTAGAAATTGTAAAATCAAAATAGTAATAACCCATTAACATCAAATTCTAAAAATTTTAAATATAACAAAAAGGGTCCAGGTAACAAACAGCCTTAATATAAAAAAATAAGCAAGTTAAATCCTGATACCTTTTAATTAAAAAATCCTGAATATATAACCCACTGGCACATCTGCTATTAAAGATAAAAAATAAATTCTGACCCTATTTACCTTCATTTATTGGGGGAAAACTTTCACAATCTATAGTCCTAACTATAATTTGCAGAGAAAAAGATATTATTAAAGCAGAAAGGACTTTTTCTAAAAACATTAAAGATCCTTGAATATTTTCAAAAATCCAACATTTACATAACAATACAGTTTGTGCATATTATCATGCCATACTCTATTTGGTTTGTGTATCTTATCTTTTAAATCATGAAGAAAACTGTTCTTAAATGTTTTCTAAACTACTGATATAAAATTATCAGTACAGTACTACAGTTACTTTCAAGAGGTACTTATCATAAACTTATTTTTTTACAATCCCAGTGCGATTTAGTTCCTAAAACCTCAGAAACTGTGTAATGAAGTCTCCATTGCAAACAGAAAATCGATTTGCTGTGACTCATCTTAATTCATCATCAGCTATTTTCAATCCACTGCAGGATGAAAGCCTCTCCAGTAACTTTCCAGTTCCTTCTGTTTTGTGCAATGGCCATCCATTTACTACCCACAAACTCATGAATTTCATCTGTCCATTTCCATCGTTGTCTTCCAGGTTTTCTTCCAGCTCCTCTTGGTTACCATTCTTATTTTCTTAGTCCATCTGTCATCATGTCTTTGAGCTATGTGTCCTGCCCAAGACCATTTTAGTTCTTTAGTTTTGATAAGAATGTCCTTTACATGAGTTTGGTGCCTACTCCATGTGCCTACTCTTCTTATCTAACAGTCTGATTCCCAATATAATTTGTTCCATTCTTCGCTGTGTAGCTCTCAGCTTCTTTTTCTTTCTTTTGGTGAGTGCCCATGTTTCACTTCCATAAGTCGTGGTGGGAAGTATACATTGGTCCACTATTTTACGTTTCAGACAAATGGGATATTGCCCCTCAGTATGTGACTATATTTCCTGAATGCTATCCATCCAAAATTTATTCTTCTCTTGACTTCCAGCCATTTATCATTATTACAGCTAATGATGTCCCAGATAAGTATATGACTCCACCTTTTCAATTACTGCTCCTTCAATCATTATATCCCTTTCTGTGGCATACTTGTTCATCATTACTTTTGTTTTAGCCATATTCATCTTTAGTCCAAAATCCTTACTAACTCTGCATAACTGATTAAGATTTTCCTCTAATTCTTTGGGATTGTGGCTTATGACCACAATGTCATCTGAAAATCGTAAATGGTTTAGGTACTCTCCATTCACATTGACTCCTTTCTGAGACCAGTCTAATCTTCTGAAAGCTTCCTCAAGGGCAGCAGTAAACAACTTCAGAGATATTGTGTCTCCTTGTCAAACTCCTTTCTCAATTTTAAATTCGGTACTGTCTTTGTCTAGTCTAATAAAGGAGGTGCATTCTCATATATTTTCTTCAAAATCATAATATATGGGGTATCTATGCAGTCTTTCCAGTGCCCGAAACGTTGCCTTATGCTGTATGGAATCAAATGCCTTTTCATAATCCACAAATGCCAGGCATAAAGTGTTTTACATTCATTTGCTTTCTCCATTAGCTGTGCTATTACGTGAAGGTGATCCAGGTTGAGAATCCTGTCCTAAAGTCAGCTTGCTCCTTCAGTTGATTCTCATCAAGTATTCTTTCTAATCTGCTAGTAATGACCCTTGTGAACAACTTGTAGATGTGGCATAACAAGCTAATCGATCTATAATTTCCAATTTCTGATTTATCTCCTTTCTTATGTAGCAAAACTATGATTGCATTATTGTACTCCTTAGGCATCACACCTTTTCTAATGCATTTTGTGAAGAGTTGCTATTTTTTGTGTCATGTCTCTTCCTCCCAATTTTAACAACTCTGCAATAACTTCATCTTACCCTGGGGCTTTCTGATTCTTCGTTTTCTTCAATGCATGTTCTACCTCATCAGGAAGGATATCAGATATGTTGCATGTGTTACTAATTTGCGATCCATCTTCCCCACTGCTGGCATCATTCCCTCACTCCTTGTATAATTATCTCTATTTTTTTCTCTATTCAAATATAATTCTCTATAGTAGTCTTCTGCTATTTGAATTATGCTTTCTCTGCTATTTATAAGTACACCATCGCTATTCATCAGTTTCAGTAACATTTGTCTTTCTGTATTACTGCTCATGGCTGCTGATTTAAGTGCTTTGTTTTCCCTTAATGCTTGTTCTACTTTTCTTGTATTAAATCTCCTTATGTCCTCTCTGAGTCTCTTTCTAATGGCTTTGCATAACTCAGTATGCTCAATTTTATCCTTGTTAGTGTTTATCTAGCTCTTCATTTGTCTTCTTCGGTTCATCACGACAAGTGTTTCTTGACTAATTTTTTCTTCTTTGGATTTCTTTTTATCCATAGTTTTTTGGGCTTTATCACGTTTAGAAAGTTTTAATATTTCTCATCAATATCTCAGTCCTGAGCAGTCTGCAGAAGCTCAAGCTTGTTCTTAAGTTCCAGTACATATTGCCTTTTCTCCTCTTCTGTTATCTCAAAGACCTTCATATTATTTACACCAATCAATGGACACTGCTCATCGTGGACTAATGTTATTAGTGGAGTCCCTCAGGGTTCAGTGTTGGGTCCATTGTTGTTTTCTGTATTTATAAATGATATTGATGATGGCATATCAAGCTTAATGTGAAAGTTTGCAGACGATACAAAGGTTGACAGGGTTGTTAAGGACACTAATGACAGTACGCTGCTGCAACAGGATCTAGAAAAGTTGAGCAGATAGGCTGAGAAGTGGCAAATGAAGTTTAACATTGACAAATGTAAAGTACTATATATGGGAAGCAGTAACCCCAGAGTGATGTATCAACTCTGTGGTACTACACTGACAGTGGTACAGAACGAAAAGGACCTGGGGGGAATTGTGATGTTTGGTTTTTTTAGGAGCATTAGCAACTAAGGCCATATTGCTCCGGGATATGCAGTGGTCATTCCCTGACCTTTCCGCATCCTCCGTATTTGGTTGTGACGGGCTTGAACCCCGGTCTAATCAAAAAGCGTGTGCTACTCACTGCTGCTGCTCCTTCCCACCTGGCTATGGAGGCGCCGGGTAATTGTGAAGGCAGATATGAAGTTTTCTGAGCAATGCAGACGGTCTGCAAGAGTAGCTCATAGTGTCTTGTCAATGATATATAGGAACTTTTCTAGAAGGGATAAGGAGGTGATTATCTAATTGTATAAGGCAATGGCCAAGCCACACCTTGAGTGGGCCTGACGTAGCCCAGTGGTCAGGAGCGAGAGTGCATAGCACGCGTTCCTTGAGTGGACCAGGGTTCAAGCCCATGACTACTAAATACGATAAATATTTGTATTGACGATTTATTGTAAACTCTACCGACTTGGTTGTCGTGCCGGAGTATAAACAGAAAATTTATTTATTTATTATTTATTTACTGTATACAGGTCTAGAGAAATTTTAAGAAGGGTGTAGAGCTGTTGGAACGAGTACAGAGAAGGGCAAGAAGATTAGTGAATGGAACAAAGGGTTGCTCTTACGAAGAAAGGCTTACATTTTGCAAATTACAGTGTCTAGAGACTAGGCACCTGCAAGGTGATCTGATTGAGGTGTATAAAGCCTTGAATGGTTTCAGCATGCTCAATGCAGATGGGATTCTTCCTCTTGCTCAGAATAATCACCTGAGAGGGCATAAATTCAAATTGAGGAAAGACAGATGTAGGACAGATGTGCGGAAGTTTGCCTTTAGCAAGCGGGTAGTTGGTTGGTGGAACAGACTTCCATCCTTTATTGTGGGAGTTGATAGCCTAAATAAATTTAAGGCTGAGCTGGACAGGTATTTGGAACGAATGGAGGGGTGAAATGGGAGTGTTTTTTTTTGGCTGATGCTGCATAAGCTTGCTTTCTTGCATCATATGCCCTACTAATGCTAACTCTGACAAATGCAAAGTACTGCATATTGGTTGCATTAATCCCAGAAAAATGTACCAACTGTGTAATACTAGACTTAGGGTAGTGGAAAATGAAAAGAACTGGTGGTAATTGTGCAATCAGATATGAAGTTTTCTGAGCAGTGCAGTCTGCAAGAGTAGTTCATGGAGTCTTGTCAATGATATACAGGAATTTTGTGAGCAAGGATAAGGTGGTGTTTATCCTTTTGTATAAGGCAATGGTCAGACCACACCTTGAGTACTGCATACAGGTCCGAAGGCCTCATTTTAGAAAGGATGTAGGGTTGCTAGAACGAGTACAGAGAAGTGCAACAAGACTGGTGAGGGGAACTAAGGGATGCTCTCACACTTTGAAGTTCTGCAAATTGCAGTGTCTGGAGACTAGGCACCTGAGAGGTGATATGATTGAGGTGTATAAAGCCATGAATGGTTTGAGCACCCGTAGACAAACTTTTGGAGTGAATTAGGTGGCAGAATGGGAAGAGGGTTTTTTTTTTGGCTGATGCTATATAAGCTTGCTTTCTTGCATCATATGCCTCTGCTAATGCGCAACAGTATGAACTGCTTTCTGAAATCCAAGTACAGTCAATCCTCGTATAACGTGCATTTACACTACACGAATTTGATCATGCATGATTTATAAATGGGGGAATAATGTCATATGTAAAGCGAGAAAAATTTGCTGATGCACAATTCGGCTTTGCGTTTACAAGAAATGGCAATTGAATGAGGGCGGAACACAACAGCTGAATGCAACACTTAGTGTGTTGTTTACTCAGTTGCTACACATGTGTTGTTTTGTTTGTGAGTATCAAACGTGCCTCCTCATTTTTGTTCTTTTTATACTTGTGCTAAATAGCATGCTGGTAAAAATACTGCAGGTTCAGAGAGAAAAAGAAAAGCAGCTAAGGCAAAGAAAGCCAACAAGAGAACCACGGAAAACTATGGGAAACTTGCGGATAAATTGGTTGTCGCTACTGCAGTTTCTCTCCACATTCTCATTAATCAGACGGTGTATGTTATCCGTAGTGCAGCAGAAGTTGAGAATGATATACAGTAGACTTTCAGAATAAAGGCACCTTCACGGATTCAAGGTGGCATTATTTTGATTTTTCCATTATCTAGAAAGTTTTATTCCTAATATATGCAATGAGGCTAAATAGGAAATAGAGAAATTAAGAATACAATTTTATTAACTGCACATAAAAACGTTGATGATCCAATGATATATTCTACCATTAATAAGCTCCTGTTCCATTCTATTTTCTTTATTATTATATCATTATTATTATATCAAGTTCCATCCGGGTAGCACAGTGGTATCGTCACCTTCCTCCCCTCACCGGGTGGAAAGTCTGGGTTCGAATCTCGTTGATGACACGAGGAACTTTTATGGGTTTCTTTCATTCTGTGGCTGAGTTAGCCAGTCTGGGGGGGGGGGTTAAACTAGCAAGACCCCCACCAAAAAACTGGAGTTTTTCACCAAGCAAAACAAGCGAATCGACCACAGAATACATGCAATTTACTGACACAACACACATGGGTATATGAATTCACCTTTCGGGTGATCCTAATAATAGTTTGAATTATATCAAGTTCGTCACTAAGCTTTAATGTTCTTTTCTTCTTTGTATGAGGTTTATTAAATTTAGGAGCCACAGTGAGGAGGTTTTAATTTAAAATAAATATAAACAACGGTATAATCTGTGATATCAGTACAGAATTCACTTTGAAAATGGCGAACGTAAACAAATACAGTAATCATGTGACCTGCAGTTTTTCTTTTTCCGGCACTGCAAGACATCTGCGCTATAGGTAAACATCCGATCTCGATGTGCGGTTAGCTCGAATGTTCTGTTATTTGGGGTGTAGTTATTTAGACAGTCTACTGTATTCATTGACATGTCAGCATGACAGATGAAGTTAAAAAAAATCTTATTTCCTTACTTAACCTTTAAGGTTAGATTAGGTTAGGAAATAACATAACCTAACCAGTGAGAACAATTTGAATGTTATTTCCTAACGTAACCTTAAAAGTTGTTAGGAAATAACATAACGTATAGGTTTCTGCTATAGCATCATGTTTATACATAGCCAACTACTAAGTAGTTACAAAATTGTCATAATATGAGTATATATCTCATATTGTGGTGACATTACCACAATTATCCAATTCTCTAATGGACATGTGGACGTGTTTTTGTAAGGGGCGGCTCCTAGAATGTCAGTTCAACTCCGCCTTTTATCTCTGTGAAGAACAGTATCACACGTAGGTTTGTGTGTATTATATGTGTGTTCTGTTGTTGCTGGCCGCTTGGCTACCCAGAAGCATCAGTCACCTGGACAGATGATTCTGGGTACTCATCCACACCATGGGAAGGTGGGCCAGTCCCAATGGAACACGTACTGTCTCAATACGAGACTCTGACCCATCTGATGTGCCTAAAGGGGGGCCAAATTCCTCTAGGGGCCCACTCCTGAGAGGAAAAAAAATAATAATTAAATTTAAAAAAATTTAAATTTTCCCATGGTGCAAAATAAAATAAAACAATGTGACAGCTACACTGTAGAATG
This sequence comes from Mastigoproctus giganteus, assembly GCF_048544385.1. Lineage (NCBI taxonomy): Eukaryota > Metazoa > Arthropoda > Arachnida > Uropygi > Thelyphonidae > Mastigoproctus > Mastigoproctus giganteus. The sequence continues at coordinate 60,290,062 of NC_143585.1, read as the reverse complement.
CAAAGAAAAAAAAATAATAAATACATAAAAAATAAAATAATGATAAAAAAAGTGACAGCAACACTGAAGAATGTGAAAAAAAAAGAAAAAAAAACAATGTGACAGCTACAGTGAAGAATGTGAAGAGAAAAGAGATGAAAAAAAATTAAATTAAATTAAATAAATAAAAAATAATAAATAAAAATTAAATAAAATAAATAAAAAATAAAAATTAAATTAAATTAAAATTTTAAAATAAATAAATAAACAAATAAAAATTAAATTAAATTAAAAATACATAAAAATTAAATAAAATTTAAAAAAAAATAAATAATAAAAAATATATATAATAAGAATGCAAAGAGAAAAGAAGGGATGAAAAAAACAGGAGATAGTGTTTTCCATCCTGCACACAGGCTGTAGAAAACAAGCTCCACAGCCCATGTAGCAGGACAGCAAAAAAAAAAAAAAAAAAAATTACATGGTCGGTTTCGGTTCACTGCTGGGTCATCGATGTTGGCCACTGGGGACCTGTTAATCCTTCGTCTGTGCTTAAGAACTTCGGCTGAGTAGGTTTTCAGTTGAGGGAGGTTGCTAGAGTTCTGTAGGAAGAGTTCTATATGCTCACCAAAGATCTGTGTACAGATCTTTGGCGAGCATATATATAGATATATGATAAGGTTGTATCTGAGATCAGCATACATAATGCACTCGAACAGTATGTGCCACCAGTTCTCTTTGGCTCCACAATGGCAGAGATCTGTTGGGTGGAAACCCAGATGGTGTAATTTTTCATTCATGGATCCATGTCCAGTAATTAGGTACGACGTTTCTAGTGAAGGGACTGTATAGATTTAATAGCATTAGCATTAGTAGAGGCATATGATGCAAGAAAGCAAGCTTATTCAGCATCAGCCAAAAAAAAAAAAACCCACTCCCATTTCACCCCTCTGTTCGTTCGAAATACCTGTCCAGTTGAGCTTTAAATTTGTTCAGGCTATCAACTTCAACAACAAGTGATGGAAGTCGGTTCCACCAACCAACCACCCGCTGGCCAAAGGCAAATTTCCGCACATCTATCCGACATCCGTCCTTCCTCAATTTGAATTTATGCCCTCTGAGGTGATTATTCTGAGCAAGATGAAGAATCCCATTGGCATTGAGCATGCTCAAACCATTCAAAGCCTTATACACCTCTATCAGATCACCTCGCCGGTGCCTAGTCTCCAGACTCTGTAATTTGCAAAACTTAAGCCTTTCTTCGTAAGAGCACCCCTTTGTTCCATTCACTAATCTTGTTGCCCTTCTCTGTACCCGTTCCAGCAGCTCTACATCCTTCTTGAAATGAGGCCTCCAGACCTGTATACAGTACTCAAGATGTGGCCTAACCATTGCCTTATACAAGGGAATAATCACCTCCTTATCCCTGCTAGAAAAATTCCTGTATATCATTGACAAGACACCATGAGCTACTCTTGCAGCTCGTCTGCACTGCTCAGAGAACTGCATATCTGCCTGCACAATTACCCCCAGGTCCTTTTCATTCTCCACCACTGTCAGTGTAGTACCGCAGAGTTGATACGTTGCTCTGGGGTTACTGTTTCCCATATGTAGTACTTTACATTTTTCAATGTTAAACTTCATTTGCCACCTCTCAGCCCATCTGTTCAACCTTTCCAGATCCTGTTGCAGCAGCATAGCGTCAGTAGTGTCCTTAACGACCCTGCCAACCTTTGTATCATCTGCAAACTTGGACATTAAACTTGATATCCCATCATCAATATCATTCATAAACACCGAAAACAACAACGGACCCAACACTGAACCTTGAGGAACTCCACTAATAACATTAGTCCACGTTGAGCAGTGTCCATTGATTACCACTCTCAGTCTTCTGCCACTCAACCATCCCCTTATCCATAGCAGCAATTTGCCTCCAATGCCACACTGCTCCAATTTGTGCAGCAGTCTTCCATGTGCAACAGTATCAAAAGCCTTTCTAAGATCCAAATGTATAATATCAAAGTTATTCCCTGCATCCAATTCTTTTGTGACTACATCATAGTATCCAATCAAATTGGTCAGGCAAGACCTGCCCTTAACAAAACCATGCTGCGTCTGAGCTATAACTGAATTCTTGTCTAGATGATCCTGCAGTGCTTCTTTAACCAGTGCCTCCATTAATTTACCTGGAACAGAAGTTAAACTAACAGGTCTATAATTACTTGTGTCAGCCTTTGATCTTCCTTTGTGAATTGGGGTTACATTTGCACATCTCCAGTCTATGGGTACCTCCCCTGAGTCCAAAGAAGCTCTCATAATTATGGCTAGGGGTTTGCATACTTCCTTTGCTGCCTCCTTTAATATAACTGGATAGATCCCATCCACCCCAGGTGCCTTTTTTATGTTTATCCTCAACAATCTCTCCTCCACTTTCCTCTCAGTTATTACAAAATCATCCAGCTCACTGCCAATGTTTACTTTACCTACATCATTCTCCTTCCTGAATAACTCCTCATGCGTGAATGTAGATGCAAAATACTCGTTTAGATTGTTAGCCACCTGAGCAGGATCCTCAACTGTTGAACCATCAATATCCAGTGGACCAATCTGATTCATCCCTTTCCTTCTCGAGTTCAAATATGTAGGAAAGGGATGAATCTGGACTAGATTTAATAGTTCCACCAAGACTGTATAGATTTAATAGCTGGGTAGGTTACATCAGGTAGGAATCTTCTTGTGACAATGCCCAGTGTTGAGGTATCCCATCGAGTTTGCCAAATGTTGAAGAGCTCATTGTAGCAATGGATCATCTCAGCCTTGGGGTCGCCATCCAGGTAACCTCAATATCAAGGATTCTCATTGGGCATTCTCATAATTTGGAAGCACAACCCAAGGAAGATGACGTATAGATCGAGCGGAAGTGCTCCCGCGATGACCTGAATGGCAGGAGTGGAGACCGTTCTACACATTTGACAGATTGCCATTAACATTGACCTCTGGATGATTCCAAGCTTGTCTCGCATCTTTACAAGAGTTACCCGATGGAACCAGGCACCGGCTGCGTAGGTCACAATTGGTAAAAACATTGCTTTGTAATACAGCCGTAGGGACTTTTTGGAGAGTCCCCAATCATTTTTAGAGATGCATATGACAGCTCCTGAGGATCTCTTAACTTTGTTTCTTAGGTGAACAAGATGTGGGAAAAGGTGAGTTTGTGGTCAATAATCACCCCAAGTACCTTGGTTTGGCTGATGATTGGCAGTTGAGCATTGAATATCTTTACCTAATTACATAGTTTGTTTAGGGCAATAGCCTCAGTTTACAAAGAAGTTAACTAATGTATAGGTTTGTGCTACAGCATCGTGTCTATACGTAGTGAACTACTAAGTAGTTACAAAATTGGCATCATTTAAGTATATCTCATATTGTTATCTCAAAATTATATAGTTTGTAATTTTGAAATAACATAACCTAACTGTTGAGAACAATTAGAAAGAATGCAGAGTAAATAAAAGCAACTTTTATAGCAGGAACAACTCAAAGTGTAACAAAAGACATTAGATCAAGACACAAAGAATTGGAAGAGATGGAACGTCTGTTATCTGTTTGGATAGATCAAAAAAACAAGAGATCAGGAACAAGTCTGCTTTTGAAAAAAAGCAAAAGCATTAGCAATATTTTATTACATAAAAATCGTACATAAGTATTTTATTACGATTATTTATTGCATTTGGTAATATTTTGGTTACAAATGTGTGTTCAATCTTGGGTGGTCAGCACTTAACCCTATTTTTTCCATAAGGTGATATTTATATTTCACGAGGGTTTCTAGGAACACAACTACTGTGTTATACAAGGAGTGACTGTATATATTATCAAAATTATTTTTTGCATCCAGTTCCTTTGTGACCACATCACATTATGCAAACAAAATTTCCCCTTAACAAACCCATGCTCTGTCTGGGCTGTAACTGCAGTCTTGTCTATCTGATCCTGCATTACTTCTTTAACCAGTCACTCCAGTATTTTCCCTAGAAAAAAAGGTCTGCAATTACTCCTGTGCCCTTTGATCCTCCTTTGTGAATTGGGAATACATTCACACTTCTCCAGTCCGTGGGGACCTTCCCTGTATCAAAGGAAGATTTCATAATTATGGCTAAGGGTTTGCTTACTGCCTCCCTTAATATAATTGGATAGACCCCATCTACCCCAGGTGCTCTTCTTATGCTTAACTTCAACAATTTCTCTTCCAGTTTCCTCTGTTATTACAAAATCATTTAGCTTTGTATTAGTGTTTGATAAGCTTCTGGCCACCACTTCCCTAAAGAATTCCTCTCATGTGTGAATGTAGCTGCAAAATGCTCATTCAGTTTGTCAGCTACCTGAACAAGATCATGAAGAGACAAACCATCAATGTTATATGGATCTATCTGATTCAACCCCTTTCTTTTATGTTAATATAAGAATAGAAGTCTTTGCTACTTTTTGTTGGCGTCGTTTGCCAAATATTTATTGAAATCTGCCTTCACTTGCCTAAAATCCTTTATGACTTGATTACAGACTATATGGTAGATATCTACCTTAGGAATCTGTGTCACCTAATAATTTATATGTATTCCATGCATTTTTCTTCTCCACCATGTCTCATCAGTTTATCTGGCATCCATTTAGGCCTAAACTTCAAACAGTATTTCTTAGTTGGTATGAAAAACCTAGTTCTATGATTATTTCATTGTATATACTATATGTCAGTGTTTCTCAACCTTTTTTGAGCCCCACGATAGTGTTTTTAGTAAATACGAATTTGTTGACATGTTAGTGGCCCATACTCATTCAATTAAACTATACAAATTCACTGTCAACTAAGATTGGAAAAAAAAAAAAAAAAAATTGTTATTGCCTGCCTCTTTTCTGTTTCTGAATATATTTTTTGATTTTATTATATGTCTAGGATATGGCACATGGGTCAAGATTCAGTAGCGGGTACAGCCAATGAGAATGAAGGGAATGACTTTTCACTAGACAGAAAGCAGTAATTGCATTAAGGTGGCTATCCAACCAGTTTTACAATTTATCCTTGCAGTTCATACAGTTACCGGTGAGTAGCACAGTGGTTTTAATCACTGCCCTTCCTCACCATGTAGAAAAGGCCATACATAACGTGAGGACTCTTTATCGCACTGTGGCTAATTAAGTTGGTCTACAGCAAGCAATGCCTATATTTTTTTTTAAAATTTTGTTCTGAGATCTGTGTTCACTAAGAAATTTTTTAAAACATTAAAATGTGCTTTTCTTATGAAAACATGGTGAATACCTAAGAGCATATAATAATCAGGTAAATTTGTGACCAAATGGGACAAGTGGGCTGGTAGATCCCTGGGGTGTGACTACTGTCCCCCCAGGGAGACATCTATCTTTAAGTCCTAAAGTAATCTATGATCAATTTGTCTGTTTTTCAGCCTGAAAAAACCTGAACCTTTGCTTGAGGAAAGGTAATTTCTTCTATTCCAATGAAATGTGTGAAAGGGTTACCAGGCATAATGTGCAATAAGAATGGAATATAAAAACCGGAAATCTGGGAAATATGGAAAGGGAGAGCAAAAATTATCCTTCTTTTTGGGCACTGCGACTCCTCTCCCCCCCCCTACGTGCACTTCGCCAGTCTTGCCTTGGTGCACTGCAGTTCAAGTAAGAATATCAGTTCTCAATGTCCATTAGACATTGGGAACTGATACTAGACCATACCAATTTAGACTTTAAGACATCTTACGGGGGGAGAAGAGTGAGCACTGCGTTATAAGTGAAGGAACCTTCTCTGTGTACCGGCGACACTTCCCGGATATTCTTTATTCTTAAAAGTTTAAACATGTAGTATATCAAGTGATCTGATTATTATAGAACTTAACAGTATGTTTATTGTCATACAGCAAATATAAAGCTATTAACACTGGTGAAGTTCACTGATAACGTACTTGCGTTTCGGCAGATTTTCCACATTGCATTAGTGCCAAAATAAACGATTTTATTTAAACTGGCATCTAATCATCACTTTCAAATTGTCAATTGTACGAATAAAGAAACTTTCTGGTATAAAATCGGTACCGTTGTAATAACAGCAACACGTACTGAAAGAACTTACTCTATTAATAACACAACACAAACACCACATGTGCCCATCTAAACAGTTAATAACGTTAAGTTTGTTAATAACAAAGGCAGGCGATTTTACATCGATGTCGCCAACTCCTCATAGAATTCGCACAAAACAAAAACAAAAAAAAATAGAGAAAGTGATCAGATTTAAAAAAATAAAAACAAGACACATACGTGATATGCCAAACACGCATGGAAATCATGAACACATTACTTCTACATAAGTACACTCTGTGACACTGAAATTGCAGCACCCAGAAGGAATGATCGGAACTGCATGCAAAATAGCAGGCCGAGGAGTTGCGCAAGATATGATTAAATACAAATTATTATTACTATTAGCTATATGGCTCAAGGAAACCTTATGTTGCAACAGCCAAAAAAAAAAAAAAAAAAAAAAAATTCCGAGTAACCCTGAGAGATAGAGATACAAACAAATATACAAATGATTAAAATACAGGACCCATCGGGGGAAGCTACGGCGCTATAAAAACCAACGTAGAGAGAGTAAAGTTCAAAGCAACGTGTATGTGATGCAGTTAACAGGCTTCTGTCCCATGGGAGCCGACGTAGCAATGCAAGGAGATTATAGAGAATGCTGAGACGTCATGACATGTATATCGGCGACTTCGACAGAGGACGGATTATCGGCCTTTGAGAAGCTGAATGGTCGCTTCGTTGCTTAGTGGACCGCAAAAATACCAATGTGCACAGATACTGGCAACAGTGGTTGTGAAAAGTACAAAATACTCTTCGAATGGGCAGTGGTGACTACAGAACAGGAGGATCGTCTTATCCGTTAACAAGTTTATACCGAACCTACTACCATGCTGGCTACAAACCAACGAGCTGTGATGTCAGCTGGCTGTCACCCCATCACCCAGCGAATAATTGCACTCCGAGTCAGAACGGAGCTGCTATACATACCGGCCATTGCAATTATTATCATTTTAGGGCAGAGGAAAAGTCTAAAGTTGAGATGTGGGAAGAATAATATGGCTACAGCAGATTTTCAAAGCCACACCTGATTGCAAATGTGCCTCTGAGGACAGCTTTGTGAGCAGGAGCATTGTCGGCTATGGGGCGCACACCTTTTTGATAGCTTCCCGCGACACTTCAACTTGATAGTTCCTCTTCACTTTCTCAATAGTTTCTGCACTTACCAGCGATGCTGTTACCTTTTGAAAGGTAATCTGTAAGAATGATATCTTCAGGGTTCCCGAAGACTGTCATGACCTTCTTGGAAGGCAATTAAACCTTTTTTTTTTCTGTTTGGTGATATGACCTTTTGCTAATGTGTTTTGTTTATGTGTCAGAGTGATGTACCCAGGATTCATCCATCGTCACAATTAGCTGAAAATATCATCAGCTTTCTCTGTACAGAGCTTCAACAATTATGGAAACACTACTTCCTATGAAGCTTTCGATTATTGTCAAAATTATTGAAATGTTCACAAAGTCTGCCATGAAGAGGGCAAAGTCCTGCACCCACTAGAGACAGTGCTATACCAGTGGGTGCAAGCAAAATCCCGTACCCACAGCTACCCAAACTTAGGGTACCAGCATAGAGAAAAAAAATTAATAAACAAAATCATAATTTAAAAAAATAATAAATAAAACAAAAAAGTAAAATAAAATAAACTAATTTTTAAAAATTTATAGATAAGAATAGAAAAAAAACATTTAAAAAATAATAATAAAATAAAACGGTATTAAAAAAGTAGTAAAACAAAATAAAAAAATATATATAGATAGATACAAAGTAAAAAAACATACAAAGATAGATACAAAGTAAAAAAAAAAAAAAAAGTAGGGCTACCACCTTATACAGGGTGATTCACTACCAGTGCGACAAACTTGCAGGAGGTGTACAAAGACGAATCGGAATCACATAGCATTGCAGGGTCCGAAATGCCTTCGTCATGCGGGAGGTCGCGAAAACAAAAAAGCAAAGAAAAAGAACAGAAACAGCAACTCGTTAGTGTAACAGAAATCATTTTAATGACAAGTTTTACTTTGGCAAAAAGCCATGCTACAGAAGGTGTTCGAAAGTTCGACCAGAAGCAGTCACACAGGCTTCACGGCGCCGCCGCATGGAATCCCTAACATTCTGGAAGATTCCTGGCGTGTCTCGAATCTCCCCGGCAGCTACAGAGATGCGAGCGACGAGGTCTCCAACTGAATCAACGGGGGTCTCGTACACCAATGTTTCATTTGACCCCAGCAGAAGAAATCCAGGCATGACAGCTAAGCGATCTAGCAGGCCAATGAGCCGGACCAATGCTGTCCAAATTTAACGTTTAGGTGTTGGCAGACGTCATTGGTGTAATGTGGGGAAGCCCCATCATGATGGAACCACATTGAGCGGCACAGCAGGCCGCTCAATGTGGTTCCAGCCGCTCAATAAGTTCTGGCAGGACTTGCTGTAGAAAGATCAAGTATGCCCTACCGTCCAGACGAGGGGGCAGAAGGTACGGTCCAATGAGGTGGTCTCCAACAATGCCGGCCGAAACATTGAGTACACGAACAAACATTGAGTACACGAACGGCCCAAACAGAGTACACGAACACGTGCAACTCAAGGGCATTGAGTTGCACGTGTTCGTGTACCATGGGGGTTCTCCAAAGCCCACAAATGGGCGTTATGTTGATTGAAGGTTCCCTCTCTTGTGAAACTTGCCTCATCCGTGAACAATACGGACGCAGCAAATGCGCTGTCTGCCGCACTCTGTTGAAGAAACCAAGTAGCAAAAGTCCTCCGGAGTGGATAATCTGCAGGCTCCAATGATTGGACTCGTTGCAGATGGTATGAACTCATTTGGTTTGTTGACAGTATCCTCCATACAGTGGATTGGGAAATACCCAATTGTTGGCCTATCGCTCGAGTACTCGTACTCGGATTGCCTTCTGCAAGACGTAGGATATTCTCCTCATTGTCTGGCGTCATCGGCGTTCGCTCTCGATTCATGGTACCGCTCGTGAAACAACCAGTCTCACGTAACCTTCTGTGCACACACGTGCGAAAATCGTATGATGAAGAGCACGCCTGTGCGGGAAACGTTTCTGGTACAAGCGCAGAGCGGCGCGCCCGTTCCAGTCCGCAGCTCCATACGCGAGGTGCATGTCGGCCAGTTCATTTGAACACTCGTCCATCCTACTGCCTCGGGAACCGGTTCGCAAATGCTGACTTTCAGCGGGATCGCTGTTCACGCGACCTCCCGTTCAACGTTCTCTACCGCATGACGAAGGCATTTCGGACCCTGCAATGCTATGTGATTCCGATTCGTCTTTGTGCCCCCTACACCACCTGCAAGTGTGTCACACTGGTAGTGAATCACCCTGTATATGTCCTAGAAGTCATGTATTTAATGCAAAAAGGCCCAATGCTGTTGTCACTGTTGCGCACTTCATTTGTTATAAAATTTATAGTCATATATAATTAACTTCAGGGGGCTCACATCTGGTGAGTACGAGCTTGGCACACCCAGGATTCTGAGTTGGATATCATTATTCCTCTCTTTCTTGGTGATTCCCTTCCATTTACGACTCTCTCTCTCTCTCTCTCTCTCTCTCTCTCACTCAGGGGTTACTCCGAATTTTTTTTTTTTTTTCCACTGGGGCAGAAAAAGCTTCAGGCTTCCTTGCACCATGTGATCAATAATAATAATACGACATTACCACAAATAATACCACGTTACCTTGACAACGATGGTGCAACGCTGGAGGCTATCCACACAGCTGTATATTGTGCTGCTATAGCAGCCATTAGGATTAATGGAAAAGAAACGAGACCAGCAGCGGAAGAAACGAGAACAGACAGAAAGAACCGCCATCTTTGGAAAGAAGACTTCAGCAGAAAATAGAAGAATTAAGAGCCAAGATAGGTCAGTTGACCCAGTACCAACAGGGCAACAGAAGTAAGAAATTGATTTGAAAGGAGAAGAGCGTAATCAAGAGAGACAGCGTTTACATGTATAGTATCTTCTGTATAGCGGCTCCAGGAACATAAGTTCATCTCCGCCCTGTTATTCTGTAATGATACAAAACTCTGTAGAGCGGCCAGAAACGTGTAGTGTTATGTTTGTGTATATTACGTGTTGTTTAGTTGTTTCTGGCCTCTTTGCCACCGGGCAGGAGATCTACTGGAAACTGCCCGGTGCCTGTCTACACCACGAGGAGGTGGGCCACAACTAGATATGTCCTTAGCCAAGTGGAGATAGACCAGTGTGGGATTCAGCCGGTTCGCCAGAACGGATACCTAATTTTTTGTTGAATTCGGCGAACCGGTTGTTAAAATGGCACTTGTGATCAGGGTTCTCTCTAAGGTGGGCGCCTGGTATTCTATGCCATTTATTAATTCAGCAAGAAATTTTCGTTTACTATCGATAAAATGAAGAAAATGTATGTTCTGACTGATGTTTATCAATGGTATAAGCATAGTGCTTTGCTTATAAAAGTTTATGATATGACCACACGTGGACAGAACCAGTAAAAATATTCAAATATATTGGCACATATCCACTCCTGCTCTATAATATATTAAAATAAAACATTTTTAAAATTTTTTGCAGTAGCCCTTAAAAGGATGAAAAGCAACAGAGTTTGATAGATTTTTTTCAATAAGAAACCAAAATCAGAATTTGTTGTATTAGAATTGGAATTGGATTCAGTTACATCACCAACAATTTTCGTTGAACTAGTTGAATTGGAAAAATAAGATGCAGAGACAATATGCTCTTCAGTTTTGGAAAGTTTAAATAATTGTTGGGCTAGGTAGTTAACTAATGTTAACTAATGTTAACTACCTAGAAAAAAATTTAATAGGATTTTGCTCCGATGGTGCCAGCGTTATGCTTGGGAGAAAATCTGGAGTGAGCACTAGGATTGCAAAAGTGTTTCCAAACATCGTCTGCTGACGAGGCTACTAGTGACGGTCGTGTTCAAAGCCGCTAAGTGGATTTTTCTTATTTATTGATTTGAAATTATTGTTTTTCTAAAACTTTTGATTTAAATTTAGTAGTATAACATTATTTTGTGATTTTTTGATTAATTTAGTGTATTTATTCTTTACTCGGCCTTGTAAAAGTATCGGTAAGGGTTTCCACGTGTTCGTAACTACCGTTACCGTTAGTAACTTTCCCGCCATTGTGATACCGTACTAGATAGCGTTAGTTGAACTTCGTTAGCAGTTAAATTGTACGTATAAATAAATACATATAACGACTTAGATTACAAACGTAATATAATTAATAACATAACAAAATTAATTAATAAATTAATAGAATCATGACTCAGACCAGAGCAGCAAAGCAAAAGGCTCAAGCTAATGGAAGTGCTGTGGCTCAGAGCAGAACTGAGGGGGGCAGTTGTCCTCTGACTCACAGCCTTATAAAATGCACTGTTTGCTTGATGTTTGCAGAGCAATCGGGTACGGGACATGATACTGCCAAGGGGGATGTCTTTGTGTGTGCGCGATGCAAGGAGTGTATCGATATCAGGCAACAACTCGGCGTTCTTGTGGGCCTATATGAGAGCTTGAAGGACAGGGTGGAGCCCTCGAAGAAACTAAATTGAGGGGCCCATCAAGCTCTCAGCTGCCCACATCAACGCCAGAGCTTGCACTTGGGCATCGCGTGACACAGAGACAACCCCTAAGGCAGAATGCGCTGGTCCCGAAGGAACTAGTAGTTGTTGGTGACTCTATTGTCAGGGAAACGGGGAACATGCTTTGTAAAAAAGATAGGTGGAACAGGACCAGGGTATGTCTGCCAGGGGCAAAGGTTGATGACGTTGTAGAGCGAATATCATCTTTTAAGGGCACAAAAGGTGATATAGTTGTACACGTTGGCACTAACGATATTAAGAGTAGGAGACCGGCAGAATTACTTAACAAGTACAGGTCACTGTTGAACAAAAGCCGAGAATTAGGGTTGAATTTGAAAGTGTCTGCAATTCTGCCCAGACACGATAGGAGGGAGTATATGATGAGAGCCCTGTCGATCAATTCGGCCATGGAAAGATTGTGCAAGGCTCAAGGGGTAGAATTTTTTTCAGCCTGGACTGTACTTGTTAACAGGAGAGATTGCTTCTACAGGGATGGGATACACTTAAATAGAAAGGGTGCAAGAATATTTGCTGATGCTATCGAGGCAGTGTTAGGTGGGTCGGAAAACTGCTAGCTTGGGGGGAGACAAAGACCAATAGATTGACAGTAGCCACTGGCAGAGGTGAAAGAGATTCTTGCACTGCTTCTATTAGAATGAGCAGAAGCCTGAAAAACAAGATGCATGGTATTTCAGAGACTGCTGGGAGCCATTGCGGTACAAGTAAACACATGGGTTGTGTTAGGGTAGCTAAGAATAGAAACAGGTGCAGGTATACTTGCGTGTACACCAATGCTAGGAGTTTAGTAAATAAATTTGATGAATTTGAGGTATTGCTCAAAACATCGAAGGCAGATATTGTTGGGATATCAGAGACGTGGTGTCACACAGATATAAGGAATGCGGAACTGCAATCTGGGGAGTACAACGTCTACAGAAAGGATAGACAGGATAGGAAGGGAGGAGGGGTTATGTTATTAGTTAAGAAACACATAAAAACCAAGGAAGTGAAGCCAGTCGACATCGCTGGACAGTGCAGTGTGGAGTCAGTTTGGTGTGACATAAACATTGGGAGATCAAAATTGAGAGTAGGAGTGTGCTATAGGCCTAATGACTCTGATGAGTATAATAAGGAACTGTACAGGGAAATAGAGTGGGCCAGTAAATCAGAGTGTCTTATAATGGGAGATTTTAATTTCCCAGATATTGACTGGAATTTGGGGGCTGGTTACTCACACACTAGCAGGACTTTTGTGGATTTATTGGATGATTGTTTTCTACATCAGCATGTTCGGGAGGCAACTAGAGGGAGTAATACTCTTGATTTGATTATCAGCAGTGATTCTTCATGCATTAAGAATCTGCAGATAAATGAACCACTAGGTGGCAGTGATCACAGTGTGCTGAAGTGGGATTTACTCAAAGAGGTAACTACCATTAGGGGTAAAGGGAAGGGTTATTGCTTCCGTAAAGGCGACTACGATGGACTGAGACAGTATTTAAATTCTATACAGTGGGACCAACTGATGATGTTACCAACAGCAAATTCAAAATCGGAAGCATTCAAAGAACTTATCTTGGAAGCTACTAGGCTTTACATACCAACTAAGAAATATTGTTCAAGGTTTAGGCGAAAATGGATGTCAGATGAACTAATGAGGCATATGGCAGAGAAGAAAAATGCATGGGATACATACAAATTAACACATGACACAGAAGCCTATGATAGATACAAGTTGATATGCAACCAAGTTACAAAGGAGGTTAGGCAGGCGAAGGCAGATTACGAGAAATCCTTGGCAAGGGATGCAAAGAAAAACAGCAAAGAGTTCTTTACTTATGTAAACTCTAGAAGGAAGGGGGTGAATCAGATTGGTCCACTTGATATTGATGGGTCAAGTGTTGATGATCCTGCTCAGGTAGCTAACAAACTAAATGAATATTTTGCATCGACATTCATTCACACATGAGGAGTTATTCAGCGAGGGGAATGCCAGAGGTGTATTCAACTCTAGCAGTAAGCTACAGAATCTTGAAATAACTGGGAGTAAAGTGGAGGAGAAACTGTTGAAGATAAACACAAGAAAGGCATCCGGGGTGGATGGGATCTATCCAGTTATATTAAAGGAGGCAGCAAAGGAAGTAAGCAAACCCTTAGCCATAATTATGAGAGCTTCCTTGGACTCAGGGGAGGTACCCATAGACTGGAAATGTGCAAATGTGACCCCAATTCACAAAGGAGGATCAAAGGCTGACACAAGTAATTATAGACCTGTGAGCTTAACTTCTGTTCCAGGAAAATTAATGGAGGCACTGGTTAAAGAAGCACTGCAGGATCATTTAGACAAGACTTCAGTTATAGCTCAGACACAGCATGGTTTTGTTAAGGGGAAGTCTTGCCTGACCAACTTGATTGGATACTATGATGCAGTCACAAAAGAACTGGATGCAGGGAATAACTTTGATATTATATACTTGGATCTTAGAAAGGCTTTTATTACTGTTGCACATGGAAGACTGCTACACAAATTGGAGCAGTGTGACATTGGAGGCAAATTGCTGCTATGGATAAAGGGGTGGTTGAGGGGGAGAAGACAGAGAGTGGTAATCAATGGACACTGCTCATCGTGGACTGATGTTATTAGTGGAGTCCCTCAGGGCTCAGTGTTGGGTCCATTATTGTTTTCTGTATTTATAAATGATATTGATGATGGTATATCGGGCTTAATGTCCAAGTTTGCAGACGATACAAAGGTTGGCAGGGTTGTCAAGGACACTACTGACACTATGCTGCTGCAACAGGATCTGGAAAGGTTGAGCAGATGGGCTGAGAGGTGGCAAATGAAGTTTAACATTGATAAATGTAAAGTACTACACATGGGAAACAGCAACCCCAGAGCAACGTATCAACTCTGTGGTACTACACTGACAGTGGTAGAGAATGAAAGGGACTTGGGGGTGGTTGTGCAGGGAGATATGAAGTTCTCTGAGCAGTGCAGAAGGGCTGCAAGAGTAGCTCATGGAGTATTGTCAATGATATACAGGAATTTTTCCAGCAGGGATAAGGAGGTGATTATTCCATTGTATAAGGCGATGGTCAGGCCACACCTAGAGTACTGTATACAGGTCTGGAGGCCTCATTTCAAGAAGGATATAGAGCTGCTGGAACGAGTACAGAGAAGGGCAACAAGATTAGTGAATGGAACAAAGGGGTGCTCTTACGAAGAAAGGCTTAAGTTTTGCAAATTACAGTGTCTGGAGACTAGGCACCAGCGAGGTGATCTGATAGAGGTGTATAAAGCCTTGAATGGTTTAAGCATGCTCAATGCTGATGGGATTCTTCCTCTAGCTCAGAAAAATCACCTGAGAGGGCATAAATTCAAATCGAGGAAAGACAGATGTAGGATAGACGTGCGGAAATTTGCCTTTAGCCAGCGGGTGGTTGGTTGGTGTAACAAACTTCCATCCCTTGTGGTGGAGGTTGATAGCCTAAATAAGTTTAAGGCTCAGCTGGACAGGTATTTTGAACGAACAGAGGGGTGAAGTGGAAGTGGGTTTTTTTTTTTTTTTTTTTTTTGGCTGATGCTGCATAAGCTTGCTTTCTTGCATCAAATGCCTCTACTAATGCTAATGCTAATAATGCTAATGCTAATAATAATATGGCACTGTTTAAATCATCGCCTCCATCTTGTTTTAGATGATTCGATAAAGGAAATAAAGCAAGTAAATCATTTTAAAATATTTATTGATAAGATATATATTATTTTTCATCAATCCAATAAGAACCAAATTGAACTTTCCAAAATGTCCAAACAACTTGGAATTGAAATTATAAAGATTGGTAGAGTTTTGGGACCAAGATGGGCTGCCTGTAGTTTAAAGTCAACCCTAGCTGTGTGTCGCGCTTATCCAGCGCTACATCACTGTTTTTATTCATATAAAAAGTACTTAGGTACGGCTGCCCGTCTTGAAAATATATATTTTATGACTGATTTGGCATTGATGATTGATATTTTAAGCGAAATTTCTCTTCTTTCAAATGCACTTCAAGCAAGAAATATAGACATAATAAAGGCTGAAAAACTCGTGATAAGATCTATTAAAGCATTTCAAATGCTTGGAAAGGAAAAGGGTCCATACGAAAAAAAAGTTGAATTAATTACTTCAGAAACCTTCAAAAATATAAAATTTGTAGAAAATTATCGATTTGTTTCGGGCTTCCTCGGGAAAGACTTTTATAAAACATCGTAACGAATTTGAAAAAAAAAAAAGAAAAAAAAAAGACTACTGGATTTTGAACATTTAAAAGCAAGTTGTAGCCAATTTCAATATAGGAATAAATTACAATTTCTCAATTTTTTGGAGCCAGATTACTGGAATATTGAAGAAGTACTAGTTCCATAGAAAGCAGCTGAAGAACAATTGCTCGTATTTAATGACATTTTTAATTACCAAATTGATATTAATGATTATCCAGTTTTCTTGGAAAACGTTTTAAAAAATTCCCAGAATTATGCAATTCCTGAAAGTGTTCAAAGAGCTAAAAATATTGTCAGAACACTTGCTGTAAGTTCAGCAGAAGCGGAAAAGGGTTTTTCAAAGATGAACATATGTTCAGAGAAGAGAAGTCGCCTAACTGTTTCTAATATATCAAACACAATGACTATTAGTCTAATCGGCCTACCTCTGAAGGAATGGGATCCTACTCCTACAGTGGTTAAGGATAAATCACTCAACCGATGATGCTCGGATAAAAGCGAAGAAAATTGCAAGCGAGGACGCCAATCAAGAAGCAATATGGAAATATCTTTTTATTATTATTATTATTATTATTATTAGCCATATGGTACAAGGAAGCCTGAGGCTTATGCTGCACCAGCCAAAAAAAAAAAAAAAAAATTCCCAAGTTACCCCCCTGTGTGTGTGTGAGAGAGAGAGAGAAGTAGAAAGACATCACCAAGAAGAGAAGAATGATGATATCCAGCTCAGGACCCTGGGTTTGCCAAGCCCATACTCACCAGATGTGAGCCCCCGGGGTTGCTTAAATAACAGTTTTATTGTTTTTTGTCAGGTATTATTTAATATTTTTTCATTAATATTTTAAAACTTTCTTATATCATAATCTAGTTTTGTGGAGCTCTTTTATTGTTCTTATTTAAGCATTAACTGCATGAAATAATAAACTACCTTTCGGTATATAGTTTTTTTATACTTAGAACGGTCATTAGGGCAGCGAACCGGTTGTTAAATTATTTGAATCCCACCACTGAGATAGACCATTACAATTTGTCTGCCATGAAGAGGCAGACAAATTGTAATGTCCTGCACCCACTGGAGATAGTGCTATACCAATGGGTGCCAGCAAAATCCCGTACCCACAGCTACCCAAACTTAGGGTACCAGCATAGAGAAAAAAAATTAATAAACAAAATCATAATTTAAAAAAATAATAAATAAAACAAAAAAGTAAAATAAAATAAACTAATTTTTAAAAATTTATAGATAAGAATAGAAAAAAACATTTAAAAAATAATAATAAAATAAAACAGTATTAAAAAAAGAAGTAAAACAAAATAAAAAAAAAATATATATATAGATACAAAGTAAAAAAAAAGGAAATTATTAATAAAATAAATAATATGAAGGTGAAGTAAAATTATATAAAATGAAATAAGATAAAAAAAAAAAAAGTGGCCCAGACTTTCTTCAATTACCAGCTAAAGAAAACAGAAGAAAAAAATTACACAAAAGTAAATAAATAAAATATATTAAAAAATAAATAAAATGAAAAAAAGAAAAGAGAAAAAAAAATATCAATAAATTTAAAAGAAAAAAAAATTAGATAAAAAAAAAATAAAAGTGAAATGTCTAAGATTGGACAAATCCCACATCCACTGTAATACCAGTGGGTGCCAGCAATCCTCGGGTTGCCTGAGGGGATAAAAGTAAAAATAAATAAATAAAAATTGGATTTATGTGGTCTTCTAAGAGTTATTCAAGATGGCAATATTTTATCTTTGCAAGACACCACTCAGTTGAGGTTGACGACATTATTGAAGGTGGTGGAGGCACCGTAGGAGGTGAAACTGAAGCAGGATTGGCCAACAGAAGTTTTCTTCTAGCAAATAAATCATGATTCCAAGGTGTGAGGCAGATTCTGCTAGATGTTTTTCGTTGCCAGGTGAGAAGGTGTTTATATGGTCTTGTAGGGATTTCCGTAGGTCAGCATAAAGAGGGCAGTGATAGAGCAGGTGGTTCCAGTCTTCCAGTTAGACACAGAGGCAAGAATCGGTATTCCTTATTCTGAACTGAAAGAGTTTGGAGTCTAAAGAGCCGTGTCCAGTTATGATAAATGATGTGTAGAGGTTTGCAGAGAACCATTTTTCTTGTTGGCAGTAAAGCAGACGTCTGGTATAAATTTATATGTAGTTCTGCCTTTAGGGGTTGTATTGCGTCCACAGCAAACATAAGTCCAGAAATCAGAGACTTGGACAAATTGAAGCAGAACCTCCTTGCACTCAGCAAGAGATTACGCCGATACAAAGAGAAAGCTCCCAGAGGAAAATAAACAACCGAATCTTCAATGAGGACCAAAGAGCCTTCTACAGGAAACTGGGAGAAGATGAAAAACAGGAAACGGACCACCTGAGAAGAAGACGATCGAGGAATTCTGAGGAAATATCTGGAGCAGTGAAGTAAGACAAAACAGCCGAGCTCCCTGGATAGAAGTAGAACGGAAGAAAACCAAGGACGTACAAGAGATGAGAGAGAGTGGAAAATTCGAGAAGAAGTAAAACAATCGATCAGGAACACCAACAACCGATGAACCCCAGGAATTGATAACATCCACAACTACTGGTACAAGAAGCTCACTTGCACACAGAAGCACCTAGCAGAGCAGTTCACTAGAATGATAAGGCACCCGGACACAATCCCGAAGTTTCTTACTCAAAGTGTCACATATCTGAAGCCTCGAGACAAAGATACAAGAAATACGGCGAAATACAGGCCAATCACACCACCCCCAACAATGTACAAGATCCTGACCAGCTGCTTGTTTGTTTCTGTTGTTATTTTCTTTTTAGGAGCATTAGCAACTAAGGCCATATTGCTCCGGGGATATGCGGTGGTTATTCCCTGACCTTTCCGCATCCTCCGTATTTGGTGGTCACGGACTCGAACCCCGGCTGACCAGCTGCATAACCATGAAGATATCAGGCCACTTAGAGAGAGTCAGAACATAATGGCCGAACAGCAGAAAGGATGCAAGCGGCAGAGCAAAGGATGCAAGGAACAATTAACCATAGATGCCGCAGTTATCGAGCAAGTCTACAAGAGCGCCGCAACCTATACACGGCCTACATCGATTGCCGCAAGGCCTTCGATTCCGTACCTCACAGCTGGCTAACAGAGACCCTAAAGATCTACAAGGTAATCGGATAGTGACAAATTTCCTAGGAGCAACAATGGCGAAATGGAGTACCACCATTAAGATCGAGAACATCACAACCAGACCAATCCCCATCAGAAGAGGAAACTTTCAGGGAAATGCTCTGAGCCCACTGTGGTTCTGTCTAGCACTCAACTCACTATCCACCATGCTTAACGGCAGCAAATATGGATATAACCTCAAAGAAGGAAGAAAGAACCTGTACACCTTCACCCACCTGATTTACATGGATGACATCAAGTTCTAAGCGGCAACCGAGAAGCAACTTCAGCAACTACTCTGGATCACAGAAGAATTCAGCAAGGACATTAGGATGGAATTTGATCTAGACAAATGCCAGACCCACACACTGCAGGGAAATTAGTCGGCCGAAACGACCAGCTGCTGACTGGTAAAAAGATCGGAGCTATGACAGAAGAAGAGGCCTACAAATACCTAGGGATTATGCACACTTAGCAGTTAGAGCACAAGGAAATCAAGAAGTGCTGCCCGACCGAAAAATATCATCAGAGACTCAGAAGCCTGCAGAAAGCAAAACTGAACGAAGCGAACACAGTTAAAGCCATAAACACCTATGCAGCTTCAGTACTATTATTATTATAGTAAGGGTCCCCGTAAATGGTTACATCTACCAAAATTTATTTGTCTGTAAATTGCGTGTGTTTTCTGGTCGATTTTCCTGTTTGTTGGACGAAAAAACCCGTTTCTACGCGGAAAAAAAAAACGCTATCTACGCCTGAGACCGACTAACTCAGCCACGGAGTGAAAAAAGCCCACTAAAGTTTCTCGCGTCATCGACGGGATTAGAACCTGGGGGTTTTCCACCGGTGTGGGGAGGACGGTAACGATACCACTGCACTCCAGTACTAACATACTCCTTTGGGATCATAGATTGGACTAACACCGAGCTAGAGGATATCATGCGAAAGACAAGGACAAAAATGACCAAGAATCGCCAACACCACCAGAAGTCAGCAGTGGAGAGACTAACAATAGCTCGAAAAGTGGGAGGAAGGGGCCTGATAGACTCGATAGAGCAACAGAAAACAGCGATAGTTAACCTGAACTTCTCCGAGAACAACACAGCACCAGGCCATAAGGAAGATAGATATAACCTTGAATGGTATACCCACTCAAGGTTAGTGGTATACCACTCAACAGTGGGGTATACCACTGTTGAGTGGTATACCCCACTCAACCTATGCGAGGAGCCCCCTCCCGCCCAGACAGCACAAGAAACGAAGCTAGAAAGATGGGCAAAGGAGACATTTCATGGCAGACACTACAATGACCCCCATCAAGATCACATCGATAACATTGCTTCCAATGCATAGTTTACAAGCAGGACGCTCTTCCCCGAGACTGAAGGATTCATGCTGGCCATCCAAGACCAGGTAATCAACACCATAAAATAGAGAAAATACATCTCAAAGGAGCCAGGAATGTCAGATGACACATGTCGACGATGCCAACTGGCCTCAGAAACGATCCAACACATTACTGCAGGGTGCAGGTGATCAGCCAAACTAAGTACACTCATAGACACAACCAGGTAGCCAGGATAATACATCAGAAGCTCGCGAGGAAATACCAGTTGACCAAAGAAAGTAAACCATACTACAATTACGAGCCCCAGGCAGTACTAGAGATCCCAACCCACAAGCTGTATTGGGACCGCACCATATCCACCACTTTGCTTATTGGAGACTTGAAGTGGTGAAACCCATGTTTAGTCTCTAGAGCAAAGTTTCCGGCATCCCCCTTCCCCCCCATACTTCTCCTTCAACCCATGCACGGTACTAAGTACTGTAGGTTTTGATACCTTTTGTGTTTCGGGTTTTCATAAAAAAAAAAATAATAATAATAATTATAACGGATAAGACCATCCCACACAACAGACCGGACATAACCTTTGTGGCCAAAATGGAAAAAGCTACCTAACTGATTTACACAGCGGTGCCCAACACTAGCAATGTCCAGAAAACCACACAAATTGTGATTGCACTGCCAGAGTACACAATATCGGCGACGTGATGGGGAATGATGGAACCGCAGAAAATTTTAATTCTGAACACCTGTAAGATAGTTCCGTGTTCAGTAACACCAGACATTCCAACCACCCTGTGTACTTGGTAGCCGTACCAGTCACTAAGTGGAATCCCCTAATCAGGGAGAAATAATATAACAGCAATAATAATAATAATATCGGTCTTCAAGGACCGATATTATTATTATTTCTGCTCCATTTTTGCAGAATTTAGGCAACGGCAGGATTTTATGATGAGTTAGCATTCGTTTTCATGGATTATTGTGAATATTCACACTTGAATTAGCTTTACCAATATTTGACAGTTTCTTAAGACGGGCAATCCTACCCATACACAGCTTTTATATCCTTTAGAAATTTTATAACGGACCGTACATCAATCTTCTGTAGCATACCGTCCCTCAAAGAGTTCACAGCAGTGGTTCAGTAACCAAGCATCGGTTACTGAATAAATAATAAATCGGTTACTGAAGAATAAATACATAAACATTAATTTATGAATTTTGTAGTATATGCATTTTCCACTCAAAACATTAAGATTACCTACATACTATTCGATATATTCATCTCCTTCCTCCAGTACTTCCACCACACGACTAGACACAAACTCTCGAAGGACACTGAAAGTTACAGGTCTGTTGTACCATGTCGCCAGGCTGGCACACTTTTGATCAGTGACAGTCTGTAGTGTTAGGCCGAAACACTGGATCGGTCGAAACCACGTAATCCCAGAGATGGTCTACGGGATGCATGGCTGAATTCCATGGCCAAAGTAGCACTTGGAAGTCATTTCCGTGTTCGGTAAACAACTCTCGACCAACAGCGGTAAAGTGGCGGGGCGCATTATCCTACTCTAATACACCTGCTATCTGCGAATTTAGATAATCGCTGTCCTCCCCAAGGCAGAGGGGGGGAAAATGAGACCTCAATTCGAAACAATTTGACGACCCAGGTATTTGCGGGTTTTCAGGTGGTTGAATTAGTGGGTCTCAAGAGGGGGGGGGATACATGATTTTTTTTCTCCCGGAAACTTGGGTTTTCCGTCTAATCGATCAGAGAGACAGTCAATTTACAAGCATTATATATTGCGCAATAATAAGTTAAGTTGCCGATCGTACCTAAAACTATACAAAAACTAACCAACCAGAATAGACAGATACCTTGATGGTATGTACCTGATGAGGTATTAATTCGTGGTTAGCAATTTATTTTATTTTTATTTTTTTCTTGCGGTGCGTTTATAGAGGTACGATGGCTCAAAGGGATTTCTAGGAAAGAACCACCAAAAACACTACTTGCACCTACCTGTTTCTTTTGGAACAGCATATCTACCACACGGAAAAGGAAGCATGATTCATTGGAAAACTTTTTTCCAATTGTCAGTGGTCCGGATTTTTATTGAAGTATAGTGTGGGGCAGAGCCGGAACTACGATGGGATGAGTGGGACATCAGCCCCATGCGCAGCATTTTAAGGGCTCACTCGACCAGTTATATTTTAAAATTGCTTCATTTGTGATTTAAACAGTCGGACATCTGTTTAACGAACTTTTTATAGTAGGTTTACCATATCTATAGTTCAAAGGCTAGGACAAAATAGAAAAAAACTAGGTCATTTTTAGTTTTAAAAACGAGAACGTTTTATATATTTTAAAAATTATATATATTAGTGAAAAATTATTTTTTAAGTAATAAATTTGTTTACAACAGAATAAATAAAAACGCAATGTTTTTATTTAATATGTTGTATTTGCCACTATCGTATGTCTTCGTAAGGGGAGAATGAGAACCACGTTTTTGAATTTTTCTTAGACCTAGGCACACTTATACGCATGGTTAAGGGGACAAAATAGAAAAAAACTAGGTCATTTTTAGTTTTAAAAACGAGAACGTTTTATATATTTTAAAAATTATATATATATTAGTGAAAAATTATTTTTTAAGTAATAAATTTGTTTACAACAGAATAAATAAAAACGCATTGTTTTTATTTAATATGTTGTATTTGCCACTATCGTATGTCTTCGTAAGGGGAGAATGAGAACCACGTTTTTGAATTTTTCTTAGACCTAGGCACACTTATACGCATGGTTAAGGGGGCATACGCCCCCTTTCCCCCTGAATACACTCTAGTATTGATCGAGGTGCAGCGCACAGAATATTTAATGAAAATTCATTTTATAATGAGATGATTTCTTTAAATTACAAAAAACTAGAATGCATATGTAAAATCCGCGAGGACGTCCGAGTACGCCCTAAAAACTATTCTCTGAAAAGAAGATGTCTGTAACTCTAGATTGATTACCTGCATATAACGGGACCGTACTTATATTACTTTCGCTCCAGGCGTTTGCTTGCTTAATTCCGTCTCTGCCACGAGGGTGATGTAGTAAGTGGTGGAAAGGAAATGTGGAGAAAGACGAGGGCATCTATGAGGGAGGAACCCTGGGAAGGAGGAGGAGGAAGTGGAATGAAACGGTGATGCTAGAGCAGGCTAAATCTGGCATTAGCATTTCATCCCACACTTACTGCTCAAGTAAAGGAAGCATCGAATACTGTTACGAAACAGTGCAATCAGCAGGTTTCATGCATATGTCAAACAGGCAGCCGAAACCTATTGGCTAGCAGAGTGTGGATCCCAGACTGTCAGGAATCCGCCAATTATCTGCTACAAAATGTGTTTGACACCACCAATGGAAAATTTGAATCAGGGTAAACATATGAGGCATGTGTTATCTGATGAGCAAGCTCATTTTGAAGAGCAAGGGTTAGAGGTCATGTTTACAGACCCAATTTTTACTACATTAGAGATGAGTACATTGATAATAAGAAAATTTGGTAATGAAAGAACTTACGTAATAAATAAAGAACCATTACAGGCAGACGTACCGTGTGAGTTCATGCTAACTCCAGGACCATTGAAGTTTCTTTTTATATCACAACAAGGGAAGGTGGTACAAGGAACAATATACTTGGCAGGAAGAGATGAATGCAAGAGAATGGTTTGCATTTTTCTTATTGGGAACATTTGTTTCTTCATGCATGGCATGCTTCCGAAAATAAATTAAGTGATTTATAAAAGGAAAAGGATCAAGAAAGTTATATTTGAAATGGAGAGAGAGCAAGAAGAGTAAATGAGATAAGATACCCCTCTCCTTTGGTTAAAAAAAAAAGAGAGAAAAGTGTGCAACTGAAGTAAATCTTTCGTCTGAAAGGGAAGAATGAAGAATAAAAATAGATTTTCTTCTCTATCTTTCTCTTCCTATTCATAGCTACTCCGACTATGCTTCCTGAAAACTTCTGGAGGATTATGAACAAACTTTGATCCTTCCTCCTCGCTCCTTTAAGTTGGTGGTGGGTAGTAATGGCCAACAAAAGGCTTCGACCAAGACGAAGTTTCGAAGAGGGTGAAAGAGGCCAAAAACCCAAGTATCCAGTCAGCTGGGAATCATTTCTCCCCCCCTCAATGGATACCCATCAAGATTTTTGCAGGGCAGAATTATTGCTCCCCCCCCCAAAAAAAAACAGCTCATCAAGTGCTGGCAGAAGCATCAGGGAACGAACCTCACACACTCACTAAAATGAAAGGCTGGAGATCAAAGCCTTGGTGGTAGGTTCTTCCCTTACTGCACACCACACAACAGTAAAACTGGAGATTTTCTTAAAGGGGTGAAGTGTAGGTTTCTGCACATCACATTGAAGTGGTGGAGCACCCCTGCACATCATATCGAAGTGGTGGAGCACCCCTTTCAACCGGCCCTGATTCAATCTTCCCTAACCCAGATGACATCAACACATAGCCCTTTCATGCCATTCCCAGTTCCTGCTGACAATTGGGCTTTCATCGAAATACAGTTCGGCTGAGATGCTGAAGACACAGGTAATTACAGACCTGTAATTACCTGTTTGTCTTAGTTTAACTTCTGTTCCAGGGAAATTAATTTAGGCACTGGTTAAAGAAGCATTGCAGGATCATCTAGAAACGACTTCAGTTATAGCTTACACACAGCATAGGTCTGTTAAGAGAAAGTCTTGTCTGACCAATTTGATTGGATACTATGATGTAGTCACAAAGGAGCGATGCACAGAATAATATTGATATCATATATTTGGATCTTAGAAAGGTTTTGATACTGTTGCACAAATTGAAGCAGTGTGGCACTGGAGGCAAATTGCTGCTATAGATAAAGGGATGGTTGAGTGGGAGAAGACAGAGTGGTAATCAATGGACTTCTCTTCGCAGACTAATGTTATTAGTGGAGTCCTCCAGGGTTCAGTGTTGGGTCCATTACATATGGGAAGCAGTAACCCCAGAGTAAAGTATCAACTGTGTGGTACTACACTGACAGTGGTAGAGGGTGAAAAGGACCTGGGGGTAATTGTGCAGGCAGATATGAAGTTTTCTGAGCAGTGCAGACAGATTCAGGAGTAGCTCATGGTGTTGTCAATGATATACAGGAATTTTTCTAGCAGGGATAAGGTGATTATCCCCTTGTATAAGGCAATGGTCAGGATACACCTTGAGTAATGTATATAGGTCTGGAGGCCTCATTTTAAGAAGCATGTAGAGCTGTTGGAACGAGTACAGAGAAGGGCAAAAAGATTAGTGAATGGAACAAAGGTGTGCTCTTACGAAGAAAGGTTTAAGATTTGCAAATTACAGTGTCTGGAGACTAGGCACCGGCGAGGTGATATGATAGAGGCGTATAAAGCTTTGAATGGTTTGAGCATGCTCGATGCTAATGGGATTCTTTCTCTTGCTCAGAATAATCGCCTGAGAGGGCATAAATTCAAATTGAGGAAAGACAGTTGTAGGATAGATGTGTGGAAGTTAGCCTTTAGCCAGTGGGTGGTTGATTGCTAGAACAAACTTCCATCTGTTGTAGAAGTTGATAGCTTAAACAGATTCGAGGTAGAACTGGACAAACATTTGGAGGGAGTGAATGGGTGAAATGAGAAGGGGGTTTTTTTTTTTTTTTTTGAATTTAAGACTTTCTTGCTTTATGTGCTCTTGGTAATGTTAATGCTAATAAATGGAAGTGGTAACTTCCTCCAGCAGGCTGATGGGTTGCAAGTAACAACCAGTTTCATTAGTAGTGTTAATATTCCATCATGATTTTGCAATGGAACAACAAATATTAAATTTTGCTTTAAATTGGGAAAATTGAAAAATTTTAAAAACTATATATGCCAATGAAATGTCAAGTTGTTACCAGTGTGTTTGAATGGCATAAGTGGTTCAAAGATGGACATGAAGATGTTTCCAATGATGCGAGAAGTGGGCATCTGTCAACCTCTAGAAATAAGTAAAGAGTTGCAGAAGTTCAGGAAATTGAAAGAGATTGTTGTTTGACCCTCAATTTCTGACGAGTTGGATAAGAATAAGGAGACAATTTGTCTAATTCTGTATGAAAATTCAGGGAAAAGGGAGTTCTGTTCAAAATTTGTGCTGCACAGCCTCATAGATGAGCAGAAGCAACAGAGAGTTCATGTAGAGTTGTCAAGACGATCCTAATTTCCAGAAACTATATTTTCACTGGAGATGAGTGTTGGGTATTTCAGTATGACCCAGATACAAAGTGTTGGAGCATGCAGCAGACTTCAGAATCATCAGCAAGGCCCAAAAAAGTTTTGTTTATAGAGGTCCAGGAGCAAGACTATGCTGATCATGTTTTTCAATAAGGATGAGTCACAAGGATCTGCACCTGAAGGTGAGAGAATCAATGCTGCATTCTACATACAGGTGCATTTCCTAGCTGAGGCAGCAATTTTGAGAGAAAGGCAGCTGGTTCTTGTTGTACATCAATGTCCTCACCCATTCAACAGTTGTTTTGAAGACATTTCTGATGAAACATGGCATTGTACAGATTAACCAACCAACCTACCCTCCTGATCTAACATTAGGGCACTTCCTCTTTCCCAAGGTGAAACTGCTCTCAAACAAAAGATTTCAGGATGTTGTAAAAAATAAAATGTAACTGCTAAACTGAACATCATCTCTTTGGATGCCTTTGCTGACTCGTTTCAGAAACTTTTAGAACAGTGTAATTAGTGCGCTCAATCCAATTTTGAGCTCTTCATTTTGTTTTTTTTTTATCCCACTAGTCTGGGAACTTTGTTGAATTATTTTTTGCATAACTTTGTATATGCAAAAAGATAATTCACACACTACCCTTTTTGGGTCTTTATTTTTAAGTAAATATGATAATATGCAACAACTTTAGTTTTGAGGCTAAAAATGTGCAAATAGAAGTAAAAGAGAGACATGCAGTACTATGCACACAGTTAACCAGGGCCATCTGAAACTGATTGTCAGTTATGAACTTTCAAAGAAAAGAAAGTGTCCAGAGCTCAATGACTGCAGAGGAAATGTCAAATTTTTAACATCATATTACATAATATATTACTCAACTGTATTTTAATTAATAACTTTCATCATTAAAAGGAAATGCAATCAGTAAATGTGGCAAAAGGAAATCAGAATGAAAACTACTTATGTGATGCTAAAATTTGGCAATACAGGTTGCGGACCGAATGCCATACACATTTTTCAGAGCTCTCAATCAATGTGTGTTTATAAGAGCAACTGACTTCCATGTGTTTGTAAAATTTACAACTAAAAGAAATACAAGCACTTTTGGAATTCAGCACTTAAACAGAGTATTTTTGTAATTGCAAGGTACTTGCAGTTCACTGTACAGAAAAGTAAACCTCTAGTCAAACCATCTTGGTGGAAAGAGGAATAGTAGAGATAAGTAAAAAAATAAATAATAATAAAATAATAGGTTGAGCAAAATAAACACTTATTAGCCCAACTTTTAATCACAAAAATAACAAAATTCCAGTACGATAATTTTAATATTGATTACACAATTAAGTAACTAATATCAAGAAAAGTTACGTTAGGGCCTATTTTGAGGGGGAAGGGGGATTAAAAGTTTTTTTTTTTTAAAATTTAAATGTTCCTACTTAATGAGAGGTTACTTGCAATTAGAAGACAAAGCCACCTACCATTCATCTTTAGTGGACAGTCAGAGAGAAGACTGGCTACGTAACTGCAAAAAACCATAAGGAAGAACGTAAAATGGAAGCATTTCACTAAACATGATCGAAAGCCTTAGAAATATCAAAAGCAACTGCTTGAGTATCATCAAATGTTTCCATTAAATTTGTCCAAAGGTAACGTAAGCTAAGATATCACAAGTGGATTGACACCAAAGGAAGTCATATTGGTGATTTCTAATTAGATGGATGGTGTGAGACAGTATAAGAGTTGACAGTTGATTGATTTCTCCATTACTTTGGAAAGAGTTGAAGTAAATTATGTGAAACAATTGGAAAGGAATTTGGAAGGAAAAATTACAAATTACAGGAATTTGTAATTTTTTTTAGGAAATGGCTAGATACCAACAAATTTCCATGCAGAAGAAAAAATACCAGTGGAATAAGAAAGTGCAAAAACAGGAATAAGCTTAGAGTATAGATTTTGAAAAAAGAGGAGAAATTCCATCAAAACTGGGAGATTTTTTGACATTACAACTGTTCAGAATTTTTCTAATATTCTTCTGTTGGAAGGCCACACAGGACACTGAATGGAATGTTTAGTATGGTAGCAAACAATTCACCAAGATCATTGATGCAAGAGTTAGGGGAAATGTAAGACTAATAAATCACCTATTCCATCAGGTGGATGAATGAACAGACAGAAGTTGTGGTGAACAGTTTTGGCCAGAAACCTGAAGGCTGCAACCTTGGTGACATTAAATTATATCATTCTGGATAAATAAACCTAATCAGTTTTCTAATTTTAAATGCTTTCAAATAGGTTCAAAAAGATTCTTCAAATATCAAATTTATAATTTAAATACCGGGTCTTTTTCAAGATAAATCCGCCACTTAATTAACTAAAAGTGCTAACAGATACACAAATAACAATCAGACATATTATTTTTTTATTTACTAGTTATGTGTTGAAATAATACATTTTAAAAAATATTTGGTGAATCAAAAAATAATAATAATGGTCTTTAATCCTCTATTTTCAATATGGAGCTTCCTACTTTTTTCGCTCAAAGGGATCTGACCATACTTTCATTCCTGAAATAATACATGAGTAATTTTAGTTATCCAGTACTGAATTATACAGGGTTCTTATAAAGTAAATATGAGAATTTTCAACTTTAAAAGTATTTTTTTAAAATTAATTATTAAGTAATAGTGACATATAGACTAAATGAAACTCTTTAGAAAAGAGATGAATAAAACCAATTAACAATATTCAACATTTAAATACAATGACATCTGACCATTCCTCTTACAAAACAACTTTTAAAATCATTGAACAACTCCAAAAACTCAAATCATAATTAATCCTCACTTAATTTTAAAAGTGTAAATAAGCAGTCCATACAATCTAGTGAATGTTTGTTAAATAAAGTATCCTTATCATTGACATCAGATTTATATTAAACATTTTCAGCAAGTCATCAAACTAATATTAGATAATAATTAAGAGAACTGTTATGCCTGTTATTAAATCAAGGGCAGTGCATCCAGTCAACAAGGGTGGCCAATGCAATGCTGAGTCAATTATAGCATAAACACTAGAAAATAAAAACGACAGAAGTGTGTTACAGGACTAATGGCTGTGAAGTTATTAGTCCTGTAACATGTGTGAATGTCTTATAATTGGCAGATTTTAACTAACCAGATTTTGATTAGAATTTGGGGGTTGGACACACGCATGCACACACAAGCACGACTTCTGCTGATTTATTGGATGAGTATTTTGCACAGCGTCATGTTAGACAGCCTGCAGAATGTTAGAATCTGAAGATAAAAGAACGACCTATGTGGCAGTGATCACAGTGTATTGCTATGGCATTTACTTAGAGATTTAACTAAAGGGAAGAGCTTTTGCTTTCATAAAGGTGACCACAGCGGTCTCAGACAGTTTTTAAATTCTATGCAGTGGGACCAACTGACATTTTACCAACAGGAAAATTGTAAATGAGAAGCATTCGGGGAAATAACCATAGAAGCTACCAGGCTTTTCATACCAACTAAGAAATACTTTAAAAGGCTTAAACCTAAATGGATATCAGATAAATTAACGAGACTTGTGGCAGAGAAGAAAAAGGCATAATTTGTAAATAAATCATTAGTTGATACAAAAGTCGTGGTAGATATACACTGATCTGCCCAGTTCTGGGCCAATTCTGCCCAGACACGATAGGAGGGAGTATATGATGAGAGCCTTGTCGATCAATTCGGCCCTGGAAAGATTGTGCAAGGCTGAAGGGGTAGAATTTTTTTCAGCCTGGACTGTACTTGTTGACAGGAGAGATTGCTTCTACAGGGATGGGATACACTTAAATAGAAGGGGTGCAAGAATATTTGCTGATGCTATCGAGGCAGTGTTAGGTGGGTCGGAAAACTGCTAGCTTGGGGGGAGACAAAGACTAATGGATTAACAGTAGCCACGGGCAGAGGTGAAAGAGATTCTTGCACTGCTTCTATTGGAATGAGCAGAAGCCTGAAAAACAAGATGCAGGATATTTCAGAGACTGCTGGAAGTCATTGCGGTACAAGTAAACACATGGGTTGTGTTAGGGTAGCTAAGAATAGAAACAGGTGCATGTATACTTGCGTGTACACTAATGCTAGGAGTTTAGTAAATAAATTTGATGAATTTGAGGTATTACTCAAAACATCAAAGGCAGATATTGTTGGGATATCAGAGACGTGGTGTCACACAGATATAAGGAATGCAGAACTGGAATTTGGGGAGTACAACGTCTACAGAAAGGATAGACAGGATAGGAAGGGAGGAGGGGTTATGCTATTAGTTAAAAAACACATAAAATCCAAGGAAGTGAAGCCAGTTGACATCGCTGGACAGTGCAGTGTTGAGTCAGTTTGGTGTGACATAAGCATAGGTAAATCAAAATTGAGAGTAGGAGTGTGCTATAGGCCTAATGACTCTGATGAGTATAATAAGATACTGTACAGGGAAATAGAGTGGGCCAGTAAATCAGAGAGTCTTATAATGGGGGATTTTAATTTCCCAGATATTGACTGGAATTTGTGGGTTGGTCACTCACACACTAGCAAGGCTTTTGTGGATTTATTGGATGATTGTTTTCTACACCAGCATGTTCGGGAGGCAACTAGAGGGAGTAATACTCTTGATCTGATTATCAGTAGTGATTCTTCATGCATTAGGAATCTGCAGATAAATGAACCACTGGGTGGCAGTGATCACAGTGTGCTGAAGTGGGATTTACTCAAGGAGGTAACTACCATCAGAGGTAAATGGAAGGGTTTTTGCTTTCGTAAAGGAGACTATGCTGGTCTGAGACAGTATTTAAATTCTATACAGTGGGACCAACTGATGATGTTACCAACAGCAAATTCAAAATGGGAAGCATTCAAGGAACTAATCTTGGAAGCTACCAGGCTTTACATACCAACCAAGAAATATTGTTCAAGGTTCAGGCCTAAATGGTTGTCAGATGAACTAATGAGACATATGGCAGAGAAGAAAAATGCATGGGATACATACAAATTAATGGGTGACATGGAAGCCTATGATAGATATAAGTTGGTCTGTAACCAAGTCACAAAGGAGATTAGGCAGGCAAAGGCAGATTATGAGAAATCCTTGGCAAAGGATGCAAAGAAAAACAGAAAAGAGTTCTTTACCTATTTAAACTCAAGAAGGAAAGGGATGAATCAGATTGGTCCACTGGATGTTGATGGTTCAACAGTTGAGGATCCAGCTCAGGTGGCTAACAATCTAAACGAGTATTTTGCATCTACATTCACACATGAGGAGTTATTCAGGAAGGGGAATGTCGTAGGTGAAGTAAACATTGGCAGTGAGCTAGATGATTTTCTAATAACTGAGAGGAAAGTGGAGGAGAAATTGTTGAGGATAAACATAAAAAAGGCACCCGGGGTGGATGGGATCTATCCAGTTATATTAAAGGAGGCAGCAAAGGAAGTAAGCAAACCCCTAGCCATAATTATGAGAGCTTCTTTGGACTCAGGGGAGGTACCCATGGACTGGAGATGTGCAAATGTAACCCCAATTCACAAAGGAGGATCAAAGGCTGACACAAGTAATTATAGACCTGTTAGTTTAACTTCGGTTCCAGGAAAATTAATGGAGGCACTGGTTAAAGAAGCACTGCAGGATCATCTGGACAAGAATTCAGTTATAGCTCAGACACAGCATGGGTTTGTTAAGGGCAGGTCTTGTCTGACCAATTTGATTGGATACTATGATGTAGTCACAAAAGAACTGGATGCAGGGAATAACTTTGATATTATATATTTGGATCTTAGAAAGGCTTTTGATACTGTTGCGCATGGAAGACTGCTGCACAAATTGGAGAAGTGTGGCATTCGAGGCAAATTGCTGCTATGGATAAAGGGATGGTTGAGTGGCAGAAGACAGAGAGTGGTAATCAATGGACACTGCTCAACGTGGACTAATGTTATTAGTGGAGTTCCTCAGGGTTCAGTGTTGGGTCCATTGTTGTTTTCTGTATTTATAAATGATATTGATGATGGTGTATCAGGCTTAATGTCCAAGTTTGCAGACGATACAAAGGTTGGCAGGGTTGTTAAGGACACTACTGATACTATGCTGCTGCAACAGGATCTGGAAAGGTTGAGCAGATGGGCTGAGAGGTGGCAAATGAAGTTTAACATTGACAAATGTAAAGTACTACATATGGGAAACAGTAACCCCAGATCAACGTATCAACTCTGTGGTACTACGCTGACAGTGGTAGAGAATGAAAAGGACCTGGGGGTAATTGTGCAGGCAGATATGAAGTTCTCTGAGCAGTGCAGACGAGCTGCAAGAGTAGCTCATGGTGTCTTGTCAATGATATACAGGAATTTTTCTAGCAGGGACAGGGATGTGATTATTCCCTTGTATAAGGCATTGGTCAGGCCACACCTTGAGTACTGTATACAGGTCTGGAGGCCTCATTTCAAGAAGGATGTAGAGCTGCTGGAACGAGTACAGAGAAGGGCAACAAGATTAGTGAATGGAACAAAGGGTTGCTCTTACGAAGAAAGGCTTAAGTTTTGCAAATTACAGAGCCTGGAGACTAGGCATCGCCGAGGTGATCTGATAGAGGTGTACAAGGCTTTGAATGGATTGAGCATGCTCAATGCCGATGGAATTCTTCCTCTTGCTCAGAATAATCACCTGAGAGGGCATAAATTCAAATTGAGGAAGGACGGATGTCGGATAGATGTGCGGAAATTCGCCTTTAGCCAGCGGGCAGTTGGTTTGTGGAATAGACTTCCATCGCTTGTTGTTGAAGTTGATAGCCTAAACAAATTTAAGGCTCAGCTGGACAGGTATTTCGAACGAATTGAGGGGTGAAATGGGAGTAGTGGTTTTTTTTTTTTTTTTTTTTTTCTTTTTTTTTGGCTGATGCTGAATAAGCTAGCTTTCTTGCATCATATGCCTCTACTAATGCTAATGCTAATCTTCTCTGCAATTAAGTCAAAGCAGGTGAGGCAAGATAAGGCAGATTATGAGAAGTGTTTTGCAAAGTATGCCAGGACCCTTGATTTATGTAAACACTAAAAGAAAGGAAGAGGATGAATCACATTAATACATTTGATATCAATGGTTTAACTGTTGATGATCATGCCCAGGTTGCTGACAAATTGAATAAGTATTTTGCATCTATATTCACAGAAGGAATTTTTTAGGGAAGAGGAATGCAGAAGTTTAGTAAACTCTGAGAGTGAGCTAAATGATTTTGTGATAACAGAGGAAGTGGAAGAGAAATTGTTGAAGCTAAATATAAAAAAGGCAACTGGGGTGGGTTAGATCTATCCAATTATATTAAGGGAGACAGCAAAGAGGTAAGCTAACCCTTAGACTTTATTATGAGAGTATCTTTGGATTCGGCAGAGGTCCCTGGGGACTGGAGATGTACAGACCTGCTAGCTTAAATTTTGTTCCAGGGATATTTCCCTGGAACAAAATGCATTTGGAAATAATTTAATGCATTTAGAAATAATGGAGCAACTGCTAAAGAAATAATGCAGGACTGTCTACACAGGAGTGCAGTACAGTTCAGTCACAGTATTGGTTACAGTAACAAAGAAACTGAATGCAAAAATAAATTTCATTATCATATACTTTAATTACAGGAAAGCTTTTGATACTGTAGCATGTTAAAGAATGCTGTACAAATTGGAGCAGTGTGGCAATAAATGAAAGTTACTGCTGTAGATAAAGGGATAGTTGAGTGGGAGAAGACAGGAGAGGTGATCTTCAATGAACACTGCTCTTCTTGGACTAATGGCATTAGTTAGTCTTCCAGCTTTTGGTGTTGGGCCCACTGGTTTTTTTTTTTTTTTTTCGTATTTATTAATGATATTGATGAAGGTATATCAGGGTTAATGTCTAAGTTCACAGATGATGCAAATGTTGGCACGGTGGTCAATAATGGTAATTAAGGTATGCTACTGCAACGAGATCTAGAAAAATGAGGCAGATGGGCTGAGAAATGGCAAATGAAGTTTAGCATTGACAAATGTAATGTACTGCACATGGGCAGCAAGCAGTAACCCCACATTAACATATCAACTGTGTGGTACTACACTCAGGGTAGTGGAAAATGAAGAAAGCCTGATGGTAACTGTGCAGTCAGATGTGAAGTTCTCTGAGCAGTGCAGACAAGCTACCAGAATAGCTCATGGGGTTTTGTCAATGACATACAGGAATTTTACTAGCAGGGATAAGGAGGTGATTATCCCATTGTGCAAGGCAATGGACAGTCCACATCTTGGGTACTGCATACAGGTCTGGAGGCATTTTAGGAAAGATGTAGAACTGCTGGAATGGCTGCAGAGATAGAAAATGAAATTGGTGAGGGGATCAAAGGGGTGATCTTACCAAGAAAGGCTTCAGTTCTGCAAATTACAGTGATCTGATGTGTTTAAACCTCTTGCTCATACATACGAGGGGGAATAAATTCAAATTGAGGAAGGATGGTTGCAGAATTGATGTGAGGAAGTTTGCCTTCAGCCAGTGTGTATGGTTGATGTAGGAACAAACTTCCATCTGTTGTTGTGCAAATGCACTGTTTTAATAAATTCAAGGAAGAACTAGACAAACTGTTAGAGAGAATGGACAGATGATGTGGGAATTTTTTTTGTTGATGCTGTATAAGCTTGCTTTCTTGCATTAATTAGCACTACAAATTCTTAACAGCAGACTGCAGGCACTACTTTGACAACCTTGTGGCTTCTTCTGTAAAATTCTCTAAATTAACCCAATATCAGTCAGAGAAATTGTTTAAATTATTGATTGGGGCGTAAGGCAATTTTCTAAGCACTGGTTTTTTTTTATCAAGTTAGGGTCACTCACTAATACTTGAATAAATTTATTTTTCCATAGCCTCTGTGTAATGCTCTCATTACATAATGGAGAATTATAAATTTTTCAAATTTTTAATTCTCCATTATTTTTGCACCCCTAAATGAAACAAATTCACTCATGTGGAGACACTACATTTTGTTTTAATTATAAAAAAGAAAGTGTAGCTTTTTTCTTGAATTGAAAACAGTGTTTTGTTAATTATGTTTTGCTAAACTCAGCTAAACACAGTTATGGTAGGTACAATCTGTACAGAAAGGAGAGTCTGTGAGTTGGGAGGAGAAGGAGTTATGCTCTTAGTTAAGAAACACCTAGAATCTATAGCAGTGCACCCAGTCGATGTGGGTGGCCAGTGCAAAGGTGAATCAATTTGGTGTGACGTAAGCACTGTGAGTATAATGAACCACTATACAGACAATAGCAAGCCAACAAATCAGAATGTATTATACTATAATAGGGTATTTAAAACTTTCCACATACTGACCAAAACTGTGGATTTACTGGATGATTATTATATTTTTAGTTTTTCTACCCCAGCATAGTAGAGGCAAATAGATAAAGTAATACTCTTGATCTGATTATCAGCAGTGACTGTTCATGCACTAATAATATATAGATAAAAGAACTGCTAGGTGGCAGTGATCACAGTGTATTGATGTGAGAATGACTTAAAGATGTAACTATTATCAAGGGCAAAGGGAAGTTTGTGATCTTTGCTTTAAAAGTATTCCATAATGCCATATAGCACTTTAAATTATCAAAATCCCCTCTTCTGAAGTTAAAATCCATGCCTTTACCTTTAACTACTGCAACATCTCCGTCTTCCAGCTGACAATTGATGATCACTTCCTGACAATGGTTCGTGTACTTTAAGCCCTGTGATGTCATCTGAATCATTAGCAATGATGAGGTCAAGAATATTCTCATCCCTAGTATTTTCTCTAACATGCTGGCACAAATAATAATCATTTAGTTTATTTTTTAAAAAAAAAATTTCCCTATGATGAGTTCTCTCCCACTTATTCCAACTAATCTGGGGCAGATTAAAGTCACCCATAATAAGACATTCACGCTTGCTTGTCCATTCCATCTGCATGTAAAGGCTCGTCATATCCTTATCTTCTATCCGTAGATTATTCCCATTTTCATTGTTCCTTGGCTTCCGACCTAACTCACACCACACAGATTCTATGCTGGCAGACCTAACTTCAGATTCAACAAAAGCCCTTTTTGCACTTAGGCTGCTTTTGATAAGAAGCATGATCGCACCACCCCCTTCTATCATCCCTATGTTTCCTAAATACATTATACACACCATAGGAGAACTCATCATCGCCAATTTCCAAGTGGCACCACATTTCTATTAGTCCTATTATATCAGCATTAGTTGTCCTAACTAGGATTTCAAATTCAGTCATTTTATTGACATTACTGTAGACATGGTTGAGACTAAATAATCTTCTATAGTTTACTACCCACACACCTCTTGAAGTTATTTAGGTTTGTATTCCAAGCTGTCTTCCCTCTCATTTGAAACATTGCTACCCTCAGGACATCTTGTCAATATTGGCAGTTGTGGCAACAAACAAGAATTCATGAGGTAAGTGCAGGCATTCCTTTGACCCATATCAAAGATAAATACAGATCTAAATTACACTTCTTCCCTCCTAACTAGCAGTTTCCCCTGAACTCTTAAGGTATCCTCAATGATACTGGCAAAAATCCTTACACCACCTTTGTTCAAATGAATATCATCTCTACAATATAGATTCTTACTACCTACAAATGTGGGCCATGCTGATAAAAATTTCTCCCCTAGAGCCTTGAAGATTCCCTCAAGTCTCGAGTTAATCCACAAGGCTTTCAGAACATAGTCCCTCCTATCATGCATGGGAAGAATTGGAGACATACACATTCTGACCTAACTCGATGCACTTTTTCAGCATAGTCCTGTACTTCTCCAACAGATGGAGAAGTCGTGTACGTTTAATATCATTAGTCTCCACACTAATAATTCTCTCTTTACCTCCTTTAAAATCTGACAATCTGTTGGTAACATCATCAATTGTTGCTCCTAACGAACACACTCTGGTTCCAGACCACCTATCTTTATTACAAAAGATGTTACCAGTTTCCCTGACAATAGAGTCTCTCAATAAAACTAGATCACCCTCGACCACAGCAGTCAGCACTTGACTATTATTTTCTGGAGCCAGAATTGGGGGTGCATTACATGGCAGGTCGGGAGACACTTGAGTCCCTGACAAGCTCCCAGTTACATTTGTTTCTAGGGCAAGCACCTGTATCTTCAGTAAATCAAATTCTTTTCGTAATGCACTAAGTTGTAATTTGAGATCGGTACACTCCTTACATCGGTTGCAAAGAAAAGAATCGCCAGATGAGCTAGGTCTGTCTACTAGACTAGCCTTAGAATACATGCCACAGGCATATCCGTTTGAGTCTAGACGTTCCTGGACTTTGTATTGTAAGTAGATCTTGCAGCAACCATAATATAAGTAAAATTTGAACTTTACAAAGATTACAAAATTAAAATTTACAATATATTACAGAATTTATGTTAACAAAATATCACAGAAATTAAACTGTTGACAAAACTTAAATCACTAAATAAGTTAAATTTAAGCTATCGAATGAAAGTTATGAAATTCCCACCAAAAGTTACGAAGTTCCTGCCAAAATACTGAGAGCAAAGGATATCTGAATATTAAGCCGTAGCTTTCCAAATACTCATCTAAATACAAAGATAAACTAACCTTCGTGACTACAGGAATTCAAACTATATATTAACTACGGTTTAGTATATTAAAATAATAAAAAAAATCCTCAAAATTATTTCCAAAACTAACTTGAAATTAAGAACTTTGGAAATATACAGCCACATGCTGTAGCCTCGATTCCAGAGTGATATGAACGAATATACATAATATAACTGAATGCTGAGTGGAAATGTTTTGTGTAGAAAATAACTATCCACGGAAGAGCTATTTTCTCCCTTCTCCAGAGGCTTTATTAATTTCCAACTTTTGTATAATCATAAGCAACACACTTGCATTTTTTGTTTGAATCTTTCTGTTGTAGTCATTTTGAGAGATAATAAATATTCTGAGATAAAACTTGTACAATATTTGTTATGTCAGAAGTATGGTGGAAGTTTATTAAGACTGTGTATATTCTGTTGGAAGCATTTAGAACTGCCAAAGGATAGCAGTCAGTCACACTGGATGCAACCCAGAATATAAATGAAAGTTTTGCAGCATTACACTTCAACTTACAAGTTGAAGTGTTATAATTGGATAATAAATGCTCCTCCATATTCATATCACTTTCATTATGTTTTCAATCAGGTGTTTCCCTTCTATACATACCACCTAGCTGCTCATTTAGACTCAATATGTTATTTACCATTCAATACAGGATTGCTAATTGAGGCCACCTAGTATTTGATGAGGAGCCAGTAAGCAAGTGACTGGGTTTTTAATGACTAACAAAGTCACCTCTTTATGTTAATTCAATTAAAAATGAGGTTAGTAATTTTAGGTTAACTCATAGATAACAATGTTGTTTCTAAAAGTGAGCATACACCTGAGTTTGTCCCTGGATGAAAGAGTATCCCCAAGACAGCAAGACACAAAAATATAATGTAGAGAAGCATTTATTATCAAATTATTTCTATCTTGAAATATAACCGTTTGTTCAGCTAAAAGCTCAAGTGCTCTCTCCCTCACACAATTCAAGAGCTTATTAGATAAAAGTATGATTTATATTTTGATGTTTTTCAAGAGCAGAAATGATTTTATTTTTGATTTCCTTTTAATTTGGCTTAGTTTCTTAAGCTGCACTAGTATTTACAACTTGTATATACAATATATACAGTTTGAATATACTTGTATATACAACTTGTATTTATTTGTATTTGCACTTGCATGTGACAGAACCTTTCACAAATCAATGCAACAAGTGCATTCATGAAAAAAACAAAGAGCTACTTTCAGATGTCACAATGCACACTGTGAAGCTGTAGTCCCTTGCCAACAGGAGTAATCCTGGAGCAAGGCTACATCTTAACCCTCATCACCACATGGACAGACTAACACTGGAATATATTCCAGAATTTTAAATTCCTGCCAGAGTTTAGTTCCCTTGAACTTTCTGATTTTCACATATTTCGATCTTAAGGATGCGATGCATCCTGATGCATATGGGGGAGCAGGGGGCAATGAAGTTCAAGGATAGTGCAGTACATAATTTTATAAACATTACTCAACACAACACCCTTTACATTTTATTCTCTGATGGAATAAAAAAGCTTGTCAAGTCAGATAAAATATATAGATGCAGAAGGTAATTTCACTAAAAAATTACATATTCCCATATTTCTGAAATAAAATATTTAAAAGATATATTGGAATTCACCTTAATTATTGTCTTACCCTCATATATTTATAAAAATAAATGTAGAGAAAGGAGTATATGAACTAGCTAAGTACCTCCAGGTTGAACAGCTGATTGATTAATATTTGCTCTTGTTTTCTTCTGTATCTCTTCTGAAAATATATAAATAATTAATGCCATAATACATAAAGAATTCAAAGAAAAGCATTAATATTTTTATATATTTACTGTGAAAAGTCCAATTGGTTATCATATATATATTTTTTCAGTAAGGTAGCAGCATACAGAAATTTATTCACCAGTCAATGGTTTTGTGATACCATCCATAATCCAATAAAAAGTATTCCATAAAAACTACTCAGAAAATTTCCATTATAATGTTATGAACCAGAGCACAAAGAATAAATCAATTCAGTAATGCATAAATTTATTCATTTGATGTAAATTAAATGTAATATAACCTTAAATTAAAACAAACAGAACTGCATACTTAGTATTAGTAATGGCAAATAATGCAAGAGAGCAAGCTTATAGAGCCGTGGTCCAACAGTTTTCACACATTCATTTATAATTAATAAATTTTTTATAGAAGGGCAAAAGAACACATCAATGTTTCAATTATTTATTAATAATTAATGGATACTTGACAAATCTTTGCATCAATTATGCATAGAAATTAGAAATAGAATCGGTTACTGCACATCTTAACTCCATTTCCAAATTATCATCTAGAATTCGTGATTTATATTTTGATTTTATAAAAGTTACTGCCAAAAAACAGTTGATTCACAGAGCCATGTGGATCCAAACATTAAAAACAGTCTTGGAATAATTAAATTTATAACTGTGAACTTGTGTCTGTTCAAAATTCTCAAACACATCTCCACAATCGAACAGTCTTTTAACTGATTGGTCTCTAAGAGAGCTCTGTTAAAATCTAATCGACTTGTAAGCTCTTGAGGGAATATTGAATCATAGATGTCAAATTACACCCAATTCTACACACACCATTTCACATTTTACACATTTTTTTAGACTTTGATGCATTGTAGAATTGCCCTCTTCGGTTCTTCCCCAAGCCACAGTACTACAGCTACTTCATGCTCGTTGCTTTGCTGATCTAGTCTGGGTCATGATTCCATTTAAGCACAATTTAATTAACAATGAAATTTAATGAGATTAATAAATTTTTAATTGATTAATTGCTAATATTAAACTAAGCTAACAGATTTCTATTACAGTGCTATATATTTTGCTATCTAGTTTTACGTTAACAGGATAATCATATCCTTATCCCTGCTGGCAAAATTCCTGTATATCATTAACAAAACCCTACAAGCTGTCCTTGCAAGCCCATCTGCACAGCTCAGGAAACTTCGTGTGACTGCAAATTACACCCAAGTTTTTTCATTCTCCACTATCCTGTGTGTAGTAACACACAGGTGGTATGTTATTCTGGGATTTCTGTTACTGATATTTAGTACCTTGAATTTGTCAATGTTAAACTTCAATTGTCACTTCTCAGCCCATCTGTCTAAATTAAATGGATTAAGCATGAATTGAAAAAAAACAATTCTATAATTTTCAAAATAGCAAAATTGCCGTTCCAATTTCTGGAGAAATTTTTGTAACCATTCCACATAACACTATTTGTGAAAAATAATTATTTTCTGTACATTTGAGTAATGGTTACAATATATCTTTTATTCTGAGCCTGTTTGCACTGCTCAGAGAACTTCATATCTGACTGCACAATTACCCCCAGGTCTTTTTCATTCTCCACCTCCCTGAGTGTAGTACCACACACAGTTGGTACATTTCTCTTGGGTATGCAGTACTTTGCATTTGTCAATGTTAAATTTTAGTTACCACTTCTCAGCCCATCTGCCTAACTTTTCTAGATTCTGTTGCAGAATCATACTGTCTTTACTGTCATTAACAACCTTGCCAACCTTTGTATCATCTGCAAACTTCGACATTAAGCCTGATATACCTTCATCAATATCACTGATAAATACACAAAACAACAATGGGCCCAGCACCGAACCCCGGGGAACTCCACTAATAACATTGGTCCACGTAAAGCAGTGTCCATTTATTACTACTCTCTGCCGTCTCCCAATCAACATTCCCTTTATCCATTGCAGTAACTTGCCCTTAATGCCATACTGCTCGAATTTGTACAGCAGTCTTCCACGTGCAACAGTATCAAGAGCTTTCCTGAAATCCAAGTATATGATATCAAATTATTTTTTGCATCCAGTTCTTTTGTGACCACATTGTAGAATCCAATCAAATTGGTCAGACAAGACTTCACAAACCCATGCTGTGTCTGAACTATTACTGGACTTATCTAGGTGATCCTGCATCACTTCTTTAACAAGTAACTCCATTAATTTCCCAGAACAGAAGTTAAACTTAACAGGTCTATTATTATTTGTGTCACCTTTTAAACTTCCTTTGTGAATTGGGGATAAATTTGCACATCTCCAGTCCATGGGGACCTCCCCTGAATCTAAGGATGCTCTCATAATTATGGCTAAGGGTTTGCTAACTTCCCTCACTGCCTCCTTCAATATAACTGGATAGATTCCATCCACCCCAGGTGCTTTTTTTATGTTTAACTTCAACAATTTCTCCTATACTTTGCTCTCAGTTATTAGAAAATCATTTAGCTCTCTTTTAGAGTTTAGTATACTTCTGTCCTCTTCCTTACAGAATTCCTCATGTGTGAATGTAGATGCAAAATACTCATTCAGTTTGTCAACTATCTAAGCAGAATTATCAGCAGTCAAACCACCAACATCAAGTGGACCAATCTGATTCATCCCCTTCCTTCTAGAGTTTACATAAGTAAAGAAGTCTTTGCTGTTTTTCTTTGCATCCTTTGCCAAGGATTTCTCATAATCAGCCTTCACTTTA
This sequence comes from Mastigoproctus giganteus, assembly GCF_048544385.1. NCBI lineage: Eukaryota > Metazoa > Arthropoda > Arachnida > Uropygi > Thelyphonidae > Mastigoproctus > Mastigoproctus giganteus. The sequence continues at coordinate 60,247,075 of NC_143585.1, read as the reverse complement.
ACCTCCTTTGTGACTTGATTACAGACTAGCTTATATCTGACACAGGCTTCTGTCACCTGATAATTTATATGCATCCGATATATTTTTCTTCTTTGACACGGGCCTCATTAGTTCATCTGACATCCATTTAGGTCTAAATCTTGAACAGTATTTCTTAGTTGGTATGAAAAGCCTAGTAGCTTCCAAGATTAATTCCTTGAAGGGTTCCCATTTAGAATTTGCTGTTTTAAACATCATCAGTAGATCCCACTGTATAGAATTTAAAAACTGTCTGAGACTGTCTCTAGTCATATTTATGAAAACAAAAAACCTTCCCTTTACCCTTGATGGTAGTTACGTCTTTAAGTAAATCCCACATCAATACACTGTGACCACTGTCACCTTGTGGATCCTTCATCTCCAAATTCTTAATGCATGAATAATCACTGCTGATAATCAGATCAGGATGATCTGCTGATAATCAGATCAGGAGTATTACTTCCTCTGTTTGCCACTCAAACATGTTGCTGTAGAAAACAATCAGTTCAATAAATCCACAAAAGTCTTGCTAGCATGCCAGGGACCAACCAACAAATTCCAGTCAATATCTGGGAAGGTAAAATCCCCTGTTATAAGACGTTCTGATTTACTGGCCCACTCTATTTCTCTGTATAGTTGTTCATTGTACTCATCAGAGTCATTAGGCCGACAACACACTCCTACTCTCAATTTCCCTTTCCTGGTGCTTAAGTCGCACCAAACTGACTCAATATTACACCGTCCACCCATATCAACTGGATGCACTTCTTTAGATTTTGTGTTTCTTAACTAACAGCATAACCCCTCCTTCCTTCCTACCCTGTCTATCCTTTCTGTACACATTGTGCTCCCCAGATTCCGATTCTGCACTGCTTATATGTGTGTAACACCATGTCTCTGATATCCCAACAATATCTGCCTTTGATGTCTTGATTAGCACTTCAAATTCATCAAATTTTATTTACTCTACTTCTAGCATTGGTGTACATGCAAGTATACATGCACCTGTTCTTACTCTTAGCTGCCCAAACACAGCTCATGTATTTACTTGTTCCATGATGACTCCCAGCAGCTCTTGAAATCCCCAGGATTTCAAGAGCTGCTGGGAGTCATCATGGAATAAGCCTCTGCCTGCGGCTGCTGTTAATCTTTTAGTCTGTGAATCCCGACTGCTAGCTTGTCGGGATTCACATACTAAAAGATTAACCTAACATTGCCTCGATAGCATCAGCAAATATTCTTGAACCCTTTCTATTTAAGTGTATCCCATCCCTGTAGAAGCAGTCTCCGCTTAGCAAGCACAGACCACATAGAAAATTCTACCCCATTAGCCTTGCACAATCTCTCCAGGACCGAATTGATTGATAAGGCTCTCATCGTATACTCCCTCCTATGTCTGGACAGAATTGCAGACACTTTCAAATTTAACTCTAACTCGCAACTTTTTTTCAACATTGACCTGTACTTGTTAAGTAAATCTGCAGATCTCTTACTCTTAAGGTCATAAGTGCCAACGTGTATAACAATATCACCTTTTGTGCCCTTAAAAGATGATATCTGTTCCACACAACATCGCAGAAATACCCTGGTCCTGTTCCACCTATCTTTTTTGCATAATATATTCCCTGTCTCCCTGATAATAGTCACCAACAATAACTAGCTCCTATGGGACCAGCGCATTCTGCCTTGGAAATTGCCACTGTGTTGCCTGATGCACAGGAGTGAGCTCAGGCGTTGAGTTGGGTAGTTGAGAGCTTGGTGGGCTCCTCATATTAATTTCTTCTAGGGCATCTACCCTACACTTCAAACTCTCATAGACACCCATCAGAACAGACGCCCATCAGTTGGTGATTAATTTCTTCACAGTCTCTCACCTAGTACAAACACACAAAGACATCCTCTTTGGCTAGATTGTGTCCTGTTCTATACAGGTCTGCAAACATTTCACATTTCGCACATTTTTTTTAGACTTTGATGCATTGGAGAATTGTCCTCAAAACCCTACAAACTGTCCTTGCAAGCCCATCTGCACAGCTCAGGAAACTTCGTGTGTGACTGCAAATTACACACAAGTTTTTTCATTCTCCACTATCCTGTGTGTAGTAACACACAGGTGGTATGTTATTCTGGGATTTCTGCTACTGATATTTAGTACCTTGAATTTGTCAATGTTAAACTTCAATTGTCACTTCTCAGCCCATCTGTCTAAATTTCCTAGATCTTGTTACAGTACCATACCTTTATTATTAACATTAACTGATCTGCCAACATTTGTATCATCAGCATACTTAGACATTAAGCCCGATATTCTTTCAACAATACCATTTATAAATAGTGAAATAAGAATAGATCCAGCACTGGAGGAATATACTAACAACATCAGTCCAAGAAGAGCAATGTTCTTTGATAATCACTATGTTTTCTCACTTAAGGAGTACCCCATTTTGTGAAAAGGTTAGGCGTACCTGATGAAGTGGCCACTAAGCATATAGATAGGTTAGAACCATATGTTGGCAAAGAAATCAATTAATCAATTTCTTTTGATTCAGAGTAACTTAAAGATAACAATCATCTACAAATAATTCCAGGTCAGTTTCATAAAAGTAGCAACTAATGTATATAAAAAAGGTAAAGTGCAGCCATTATCAACCCACTTCAGGATGGAAGCCTCCTCAACAATTCATGCTGAGGGAAATGGACCATAATCTGCCACGCTGGTCCATTGCGGGTTGGCAGATCGACCGTATTCAGCAGTCAGGGGCTTGAACCCCGGTCTATTCAAAGAGCGTGTGCTACTGCACTCCCGCTCCTGACCACTCGGCTATGGAGGCTGTCTGTTTGTAATAATGTAGTACCTAAGAAAGACAGCAGGTTGTCATATGTTAGTGAACTTATTTTCCTCCATGAAGATAAGCTCGTCAAAAATTATTTTAGGTCATAACTTCTTTTTATTTTCTCCAATGGATGGCAGAATGATATTAGATGTGACACTGGGAAGACAATATTCTCTGAATGACATTTGGACAGGGAGCAAATGAGGCTAGTAAGCTAGTGGAGTAATCAATGTGGTGGCAAAAAATTCACATTCAAGAAACGCAAACAGGGAAAGACAATTTTTACCAATAAACAGGGATGACATCTTGCATTTTTACGTAAAGAAATCTAAATTCCACATACAGGCTTCCCATTTTTTGTATTTCTTTACATCAATACTGGCCTTCAGCAGTGAAGCAGGTTCAGTGAGAGAATTACAAAAGAAATGTATTGGCAGTTGATGATCTATTCATTGAAGAGAAATTAAAAAAGAACAATGAGAAATATCAAAATAAGTCTGGAAAGTGAACTAACAATATCATATGAGCTGAAAGCAAGGTTGTTGAATCATAATGTATGATACTGAGGGAAAAATATGAGAGAATTTCATTGATTATCAACTAACTGCCCAAGGTTCATTGTCTGAAAAAAATCACTATATCAAACAAAAATAATAAAAATAAACTGGATAACCAATCTGAACATAGGTACACCAGCCTTATCATTAAACTTCACTCATTTAATAATAAGGATTATATTTCAATACACAAAAATTAAATAATAAAAAAAAAATCGCAGTCTTGTATGGGGGGATAATTACCCCTTTTACCCTCAACTCCATTGAGCTGTTGGTAAAAATTTGTAATGATGTTTGCCTTTTTTGATTAGAGGCAGGGCTAGATACTATAACAAAAAATCAATGCTTCAGCCTAGGATGCTAAAAAATAAGAAAGAAAAAAAAATATTGCAAATTAAAAATAATAAAAAAATGTTTAAAATTTTAGGTGCATTTGCCCACGCACACATACACACCAAGCATATACAGTAAGTGCCAGTTATAGTGATCATGTTTGCAAATTCAATTTTGATTCTAATAAGCAGAAATTGACGAATATTTTCCACAAGCCAAAGATATAAAGCACAAATTTACACTTTATTATTACCAATTAAACGATAAGTGAAAATCGAAAAAATATTATCCGCAGGTTAGTAAAATAAAAATAATGATTTTTTCAAATAGATATTTACAGTATACCCAGTATAAAATAAAATATAAGTATAAATTCAGTAGCTTTCGGTTCCGTAGTAGCTAACATCGCCATGGAAGATCTGGAGAAGCAGATACACCAGAACCCACCTACACCTATTACAACGTGGTGTAGATACGTCGACGATATTTTTACCATAATACCACGTGGTTCTGAAACGGTACTACTAGAATACCTCAACTCTCTATCCAATTTCATCAAGTTTACCGTAGAATCAGAGGTGGACGGTTCGCTCCCGTTTCTGGACGTGCTAGTGCATCGCGTAGGCCCACATCTAGAGACCTCAGTATACCGCAAACCCATGTGGTGCGGTCAATTCACCAACTACGGGTCCGGCCACGCTCCAAGCCATCTCAATAGCACTGCCCGCACCCTGTTCTCCAGGGCCTGGAGCCATTCCAGCACCGACACAATTAGACGTAACGAGATCTCCCGTGTGAAGGCGGACCTAACCAGATGCGGTTATCCATCCCATGTACTAAACAGATGCTTGTTACAGGCACAAGAACTTACTTCCAACCCAAGACCTCCGAAGCAAGTCGGCATATCATCCGCCTACATTCCGTACTATCCAGGAGTGTCAGGACGTATCTCGAAGATCCTGAGAAGTTACAACATCAAATGTGTGCAATTACCAGGTAGGAACCTACGTTCGCTTGTCTCCAGTGTGAAGACCCCTGTCACACCTGTCTTACGCAGCAATGTAGTGTACCGTATCACCTGTAGGGCCTGTAACAGTTGCTACGTAAGTGCGACATCGAGACGTCTCCAGGATCGCCTCACGGAACACGACAGAGCAATCCGGCTTGCCGAAACTGACCAGTCCGCGCTTGCAGAACATTTTTGGGCTACCAACCACGATCTTGACCCCAAGCGCGACTTTGAGATAGTGGACCACGCGTGACACTTTCGCCACCGCCTATGGCTAGAGTCACTAAACATAATAAACAACCCTAAGGCATTAAATCGCCAGAAAGGCATGTGTATACATCCCATCCTAGAGACAACCGTTTTATTGATGGATGATCACTGGCGTAAGGCAGCACACGTCCGTGCTACAACAATGACGCATGCGTAACGTGCCACACTTTGCTTGTAATGTATTCAAATTTGTCAGTTGATAAAGGGACGCGTGTTCCGAAAGCTACTGAATTTATACTTATATTTTATTTTATACTGGGTATACTGTAAATATCTATTTGAAAAAATCATTAAACTATGGACCCCAGTACTCCAGGCCCATTTGTCACTAAAATAAATTTATACTTATGTAAATAGCTTAATTAATATACATATTAATTAAATATAACACTTAGTAATATGATTATAATTTAAAATAGTCACTTATCTTAGATTGTTTTAAATTATCACTGCAAAATCTATTTATAGATTTTTCAATAATGTATAACAGTCTATAATCAGGATCACTTGCATTTTTTGGAATGGAAGAAACTTGCACAAGTTTCTTCCAACAGTCTCCTCAGGACGGCTATAGCCCAACAAGTTTGCTGCTTTGTAACTGGAATTCATTCGGATTAGTCTTCATTTTCCTCTTCCTTGGTGAAATTATCAGTAACAGATTGGGAAATTTCTTTATCTGTTAAAGCTGTAGTCTATCACACTTGTAAATCACCATCTGTGTCCACCAATCATTAAACTTCTGTTCACCCGTATCTTCAAGCTTTCCAACGTAATCAGTATCGTGACTTAGTTGACCATCATGAATAATTAATCCACATTTTTTGTAACAGTTGCTAATGCAGCTTTTGGAAACTTCATTCCAGGCACTCATTGTCATATGAAGTGCATCTAGAACAGTTATCTGCTTTGCAATATCGGATGATATTCCCAAACCATCATCTATCCAATCTATAAAAGATCTTAAAGGTTTTTATTATTCCCTGGTCGAGAGGTTGAATCAATGATATGGTATTCAAAGGTAGAAAAACTAATTCAATGTTTTTGAACATCAGCTTCAGATGAGCTGGGCAGTTGTCCAAAACCAATGCAATTTTTTTTTTGTTTTTCTTATCCAATTGCAAATCCCATTTAATAAATAATCTTCAAATAAAGAAGCTGTCATCCAAGCACTGGCATTATTGGCATATTCAACAGGCAGCTGTTTTACTCCTTTAAAACATCTAGGCGATTTACTCTTGCCTACAACTAACGGCTTCATCTTAATTGTTCCCGCGATGTTGCATGTTAAAAGAACTGTAATCCTGTCTTTGATCTTCTTTCCTGCAGATGCAGAGGAATTTTTAAAAATCATGCAACGGTCTGTAGTACAACCCTGTTTCATCTGTATTAAAACATATGTAGGATTATAAGCACTTAGCACAATTTGCCAGTTGTCAGTTGCAGAACCATCAGAATCCTGTTTTTCTTTGTGAAGTTTTTTGTAAACAGTATCATACCTCTTCTTCCATCTTGTTAGACATCCATCCGTCGCCTTAAACTCTTCTTGTAGTTTTTCAGCAAAATCAGGCTTTTTGAAGAAGAATGCTACGATTTATTGGTGCATTAAATGAGATGGCGTGTTTGAACCAAACAAACAATTTCATCTACTGTTTGGCATTTCCTTTCACACTTCCTTTTTCTGGTTTCAATAATCACATTAGTGTTTAATGTATGACGTGGTTTTAATAATTTTTATAAGGATGACTGAGGCTCCAAATTTTACTGCTGCTTCCCTTTGAGACATATTGCTTAAGTTTAATTTGTCGTATGTTTCTATAATTTGTAACTTATCTTTTACATTCAAAAATTCACTCTCATTCTGTTCACTGATATTTTTTTGGATATTTATTATTTATTAATTAAAGCAGCCCCAGCCAACCTATGGCAACTCCGCTGTCAGTTACACATAATTTAGCAGTACTCTAAATTATACTAAATTACTCACCCTAGATACCTTATCTCTAATATACTCCCTCTCCTGTTTGCCCAAGTACAGGGAGGAAAAAACTGCCACAACCAAAACAGATACATAAGAAAAAAACTGAGAATAATCAAATGACATAAAAAATAAATATACATATAATTAAACTTCAGACCAAGTCCAAACTGCATCACAAAGATGCTACATCTTTGTTGGAAAGCCAGCCGCACAAGGAGCTACCAAGAACAGAAATGCCAGCACAAGGAGGTGGAGTTGCAGTGGATATAGCAGACTCATGCCTCCACCACCAAAGCAAAGCCTTTCAGAACAATTCCACAGAACTTTAGGTAATTCAGGACTACACCATACCGCATTACCAATCCAAGGCTTCTAGATGCAGAAGAGTCTTCCACCTAAGAAATATAGGCGTTGCAAAGGCTTGGAAAGCCAAGCTCTCCTGTTTATCAACTAGAATCATCTCGCAGCCTTCTGCCATAAGATTGAGATTACTCACCCTAGATACCAATTCAATTCATAGATCGCTGTACTCCTCACAGTTGTACATGTGTTCCCATGATTCCTTTTTGCCACAATAGCAACTAGATCTTTCAGTGATTCCTAAATCATGCAACTTTGCATTAATCGAACCATGACCGGTCAATAAGAACAGCTTGTAAGTTTGGTGTGAACCATTTGAATTTTATCAAGGCTGCATTTCTTATATCTGGGAAAAATTTTTGTGTAATCTGCCCTTTATCACAAACACCACTCCAACGCTCCTGCCATATTTTTACCAGAACGTTCCAGATTCTTGCCTTTTCCTTCCTGGGGTCTGCCAAGATGTCCACCCCCTATATTTAGAAAAGAACATAAAAGGCCACAGCAGGTGAAGTAAACCAATGCACAATACACCAAATGCAAATCAATAGGATGCCAAGCACATCCTAAAGAGCATTATTCTTTGAATGGAACTGAACTTTCTAGTAAATACTTTTCCACTTACATGCTCAAACCAAATTGGTGCACCATACGTTACCACGGGGATAAATACACCTTCATATAGCAAGTTCAGTGCCTTATCTTTTATTCCCCAGCCAACTCTAGTGATTTGAGTAATCATCCCAATAAATTTCCTCACCTTTTCTGATAGATAAGTAAACATGCGCGTTGAAAGTCAAAGATCCATCAAGCATAATGCATAGATATTTTAACTGCCTTGCCAATTTTAGGCTCTACCCAATCATTCTCACAACTGGGGGTCTTCTACCTGAAAAATGACCCTTGAAGAAGATTGTCCTTGTTTTAGTTCCTGATACAGTCAGTTTATGTAACCAGTTAAGTTCAAGCAAAACCTGCTGTGACCTGGTTTCTAGTTGCATCCACGAATTTCCTTCAATAAGCAGCACAAGATAATCAGCTTACGCTACCATCTCGCGAAGTCCCTATGCAACCAATCCTCCAAAACTAGGTACCACATTAGTGGTCCAAAAACCAATCCTTGTGGGCATCCCCTCTCATTCAATGGAACCAACCGACAACTTAACAGTCACTGTGCAATGCATGAAGTAGTCTTTTACCACCCTAAATATCTCAGTTGAACAGCCTGCAGGTCACAACAGCATAAGAACGCTGTTCCATTGGAGTCAAAAGCTCTCTCAAAGTCAATAAAGATTCCAAGGACATACCGTTCGAGCCTAATATACAGTGTGCCAATTAAATAACGAGACTGAACCGACTACAAAAAAAAAAGAATAACACTAAGAGCAAAGTAAGGTTATATATTTTTGAAGTAATCACCTCTGATGCATACACACTTTACATCTGTTATACAAGTTTTGAAAACACTTCTGGAACTCCTCTTCTAGTACTGCTTTCAGCTGGTCAGTCACAGGAGCCTGGATGTCCTCTATTGTCCCGTATCACGTTCCTTTCATAGCTGTTTTGATTTTGGGAAACAAAAAGTAATCTGTGGAGCCAAATTCAGTGAATATGGGGGGGGGGGTTCGATGACTGGAATCGATTTTTTTGCCAAAATAATGTGATGTGATATTCATTAATGTGACTCCATTATTTTCCTTGGAACAGAAGTTAAGCTAACAAGTCTGTAATTAATCATGTCATCTTTTGACCCCTCTTTGTGAATCAGGGATGCCTGGCCAATTTGATTGGATACTATGATGCAGTCACAAAAGAACTGGATGCAGGGAATAACTTTGATATTATATATTTGGATCTTAGAAAGGCTTTTGATACTGTTGCACATGGAAGACTGCTGCACAATTTGGAGCAGTGTGGCATTGGAGGCAAATTGCTGCTATGGATAAAGGGATGGTTGAGGGGGAGAAGACAGAGAGTGGTAATCAATGGACACTGCTCATCGTGGACTAATGTTATTAGTGGAGTTCCTCAGGGTTCAGTGTTGGGTCCATTGTTGTTTTCTGTATTTATAAATGATATTGATGATGGTATATCAAGCTTAATGTCCAAGTCTGCAGATGATACAAAGTTTGGCAGGGTTGTTAAGGACAGTACTGATGCTATGCTGCTGCAACAGGATCTGGAAAGGTTGAGCAGATGGGCTGAGAGGTGGCAAATGAAGTTTAACATTGACAAATGTAAAGTACTACATATGGGAAACAGTAACCCCAGAGCAATGTATCAACTCTGTAGTACTACACTGACAGTGGTAGAGAATGAAAAGAACCTGGGGGTAATTGTGCAGGCAGATATGAAGTTTTCTGAGTAGTGCAGACGGTCTGCAAGAGTAGCTCATGGTGTCTTTGTCAATGATATACAGGAATTTTTCTAGCAGGGATAAGGAGGTGATTATTCCCTTGTATAACGCAATGGTCAGGCCACACCTTTAGTACTGTATACAGGTCTGGAGGCCTCATTTCAAGAAGGATGTAGAGCTGCTGGAACGAGTACAGAGAAGGGCAACAAGATTAGTGAATGGAACAAAGGGTTGCTCTTACGAAGAAAAGCTTAAGTTTTGCAAATTACAGTGTCTGGAGACTAGGCACTGGCGAGGTGATCTGATAGAGGTGTATAAAAACTTGAATGGTTTGAATATGCTCAATGCCGATGGGATTCTTCCTCTTTCTCAGAATAATCACCTGAGAGGGCATAAATTCAAATTGAGGAAAGACAGATGTAGGATAGATGTGCGGAAATTTGCCTTCAGCCAGCGGGTAGTTGGTTGGTTGGTTGGAGGAACAGACCTCCATCCCTTGTTGGGGAAGTTGATAGCCTAAATAAATTTAAGGCTCAGCTGGACAGGTATTTCGAACGAACGGAGGAGTGAAATGGGAGTGTTTTTTTTTTGGCTGATGCTGCATAAGCTTGCTTTCTTGCATCATATGCCTCTACTAATGCTAATTATTCTCGTCATTCTCGTGTTGGCTTTCTTTACCTTCGCCAAAAGTTGTTTCAACAATCAACTACTCGCTGGCTATAGTCTCTAAGTGCAAATTTCCACATATCTATCCTGCAACCAACCTTCCTCAATTTAAATTTATTCTCCATGCAATATCTGTGCAAGATGGAAGGATTGATTAAGCTTGGTCTTATGTTGCACTTAGAGACAAAGACCATTATCTATGGTTCAGCCTAAATGGCTAATATCTTTTAAAATTTCTTAGCATCTATAGGCAAAATAGGCAATAGGCAAACTGCTAAATGGGATATAATGCCAAGCTTAATTACACTTTACTATATTTGTCTACTTTCTTTCTCAGGTCTGATTAGTCTTTTCTAATTTGTTCTGGCATTGTGTTTTTCAGGTTAGCATGTGTTCTCACAATCCATATTTCACAATTTATTTCATCCTGCATCTTTGTTTGGTTAAAGCAACTTTGCTGCCTGTTACACTTTTCCAGTCGTTACTTCATTATATTTCAAAACTGAAAATTTATTCAAACTACCCCTACTATAAGAAAGAAAAATTTATTCCAACTATAAGAAAGAAATCCCATTTAATTTATTCCACTATAAGAAAGAAAATATTAACTTTTTTGGTTTTTCTTTCTTATAAATTCTTATATTGTCAATGTATATTTTAGTAATTAAACAGTTGCTTTTACTATGTGAAGTTTAAAGCAGTATTACATACTTTATCCTCACTATACGTTTTGTAAGTACTGTAATTTTTATTTATTTTTTGGCTTGCATCATTTGCTACTATTAATACATACTAATTGTATTTGTGTATATGTCCATGCATTTTCCATTGGTACAGGTGTTTCTCTGAATAGGTATTTGCTTGCTTACTATTTGTTGTAGTGTAGGAGGTTACAGCTGTTCAACTTGCTGGGTTAAAGGGTTATCAAAACATTACACTCATTCTTTCTCTACTGTTATTCCTTGGCTTCTTCCTTTAGAAAATGGGGTGTCTGCAGTTGAATTTCCTATTTTATTTCTTTCAAAGTATTTTTTTAAGTGCAGTGGTCAGACACAGTGGTGTAGTAAAATTTTTGAGCCCCTGTGCAAAGACCATGAAAAGGCCTTCTATTTTTATTAACATGAAGCCCCAATGCCGTACTTATAAAAATATTATTTATAATGCACCTCAATTTTTGTATGTGTGCGATGCAAGGAGTGTAAGGAAATCAGGCGACAACTCAGCGTTGTTTTGGGCCTATATGAGAGCTTGAAGGACAGAGTGGATGCCCTCGAAGGATTACAAGTGAGGGCCCATCAAGCTCTCAGCTGCCCACACCAATGCCAGAGCTTGCACTTGGTCATTGCGCAACACAGCGGCAACCCCAAAAGCAGAATGCGCTGGTCCCAAAGGAACTAGTAGTTGTTGGTGACTCTATTGTCAGGGAAACAGGAAACACGCTTTGTAAAAAGGATAGGTGGAACAGGACCAGGGTATGTCTGCCAGGGGCAAAGGTTGATGACGTTGTAGAGCGGATATCATCTTTTAAGGGCACAAAAGGTGATATAGTTGTACACGTTGGCACTAATGATATTAAGAGTAGGAGACCGGCGGAATTACTAAACAAGTACAGGTCACTGATAAAAAAAAGCCGTGAATTAGGGTTGAATTTGAAAGTGTCTACAATTCTGCCCAGACACGATAGGAGGGAGTATATGATGAGAGCCCTGTCGATCAATTCGGCCCTGGAAAGATTGTGCAGGGCTCAAGGGGTGGAATTTTTTTCAGCCTGGTCTGTACTTGTTAACAGGAGAGACTGCTTCTACAGGGATGGGATACACTTAAAGAGAAAGGGTGTAAGAATACTTGCTGATGCTATCGAGGCAGTGTTTGGTGGGTCGGAAAACTGCTAGTTTGGGGGGATACAAGGACTAATAGATTAACAGTAGCCATTGGCAGAGGTGAAAGTGATTCTTGCACTGCTTCTATTGGAATGAGCAGCAGCCTGGAAAATAAGATGCAGGATATTTCAGAGACTGCTGGAAATCATGGGGGTACAAGTAAACACATGGGTTGTGTTAGGGTGGCTAAGAGGAAGAGCAGGTGCATGTGTACTTGCGTGTACACCAATGCTAGGAGTTTAGTAAATAAATTTGATGAATTTGAGTTATTGCTCAAAACATCAAAGGCAGATATTGTTGGGATTACAGAGACGTGGTGTCACACAGATATAAGGAATGCAGAACTGGAATTTGGGGAGTACAATGTCTACAGAAAGGATAGGAAGGGAGGAGGGGTTATGCTATTAGTTAAGAAACACAAAATCCAAGAAAGTGAAGCCAGTCGACATCGCTGGACAGTGCAGTGTCGAGTCAGTGTGGTGTGACATAAGCATTGGGAGAACAAAATTGAGAGTAGGAGTGTGCTATAGGCCTAATGACTCTGATGAGTATAATAAGAAACTGTACAGAGAAATAGAGTGGGCCAGTAAATCAGAGAGTCTTATAATGGGAGATTTTAATTTCACAGATATTGACTGGAATTTGGGGGCTGGTCACTCACACACTAGCAAGGCTTTTGTGGATTTATTGGATGATTGTTTTCTACATTAGCATGTTCGGGAGGCAACTAGAGGGAGTAATACTCTTGATTTGATTATCAGTAGTGATTCTTCATGCATTAAGAATCTGCAGATAAATGAATCACTAGGTGGCAGTGATCACAGTGTTCTGAAGTGGGAGTTACTCAAAGAGGTAACTACCATTAGGGGTAAAGGAAAGGGATATTGCTTTCGTAAAGGCGACTACGATGGACTGAGACAGTATTCAAATTCTATACAGTGGGATCAACTGATGATGTTACCAACAGCAAATTCAAAATGGGAAGCATTCAAAGAACTTATCTTGCAAGCTACTAGGCTTTACATACCAACTAAGAAATATTGTTCAAGGTTTAGGCCTAAATGGATGTCAGACGAACTAATGAGGCATATGGCAGAGAAGAAAAATGCATGGGATACATACAAATTAACACATGACACAGAAGCCTATGATAGATACAAGTTGATCTGTAACCAAGTTACAAAGGAGGTTAGGCAGGCGAAGGCAGATTACGAGAGATCCTTGGCAAGGGATGCGAAGAAAAACAGCAAAGAGTTCTTTGCTGTTTTTCTTCTAGAGTTCTTATGTAAACTCTAGAAGGAAGGGGATGAATCAGATTGGTCCACTTGATATCGATGGGTCAACTGTTGATGACCCTGCTCAGGTAGCTAACAAACTAAATGAATATTTTGCATCGACATTCACACATGAGGAGTTATTCTGCGAGGGGAATGCCAGAGGTGTATTCAACTCTAGCAGTAAGCTAGAGAATCTTGTAATAACTGAGAGTAAAGTGGAGGAGAAATTGTTGAAGATAAACACAAGAAAGGCACCTGGGGTGGATGGGATCTATCCAGTTTTATTAAAGGAGGCAGCAAAGGAAGTAAGCAAACCCTTAGCCATAATTATGAGAGCTTCTTTGGACTCAGGGGAGGTACCCATGGAGTGGAGATGTGCAAATGTGACCCCAATTCACAAGGGAGGATCAAAGGCTGACACAAGTAATTATAGACCTGTGAGTTTAACTTCTGTTCCCGGAAAATTAATGGAGGCACTGGTTAAAGAAGCACTGCAGGATCATCTAGACAAGACTTCAGTTATAGCTCGGACACAGCATGGTTTTGTTAAGGGGAAGTCTTGCCTGACCAATTTGATTGGATACTATGATGCAGTCACAAAAGAACTGGATGCAGGGAATAACTTTGATATTATATACTTGGATCTTAGAAAGGCTTTTGATACTGTTGCACGTGGAAGACTGCTGCACAAATTGGAGCAGTGTGGCATTGGAGGCAAAATGCTACTATGGATAAAGGGGTGGTTGAGGGGGAGAAGACAGAGAGTGGTAATCAATGGACACTGCTCATCGTGGACTAATGTTATTAGTGGAGTCCCTCAGGGTTCAGTATTGAGTCCTTTATTGTTCTCTGTATTTATAAATGATATTGATGATGGTATATCAAGCTTAATGTCCAAGTTTGCAGACAATACGAAGGTTGGCAGGGTTGTCAAGGGCATTACTGACACTATGCTGCTGCAACAGGATCTGGAAAGGTTGAGCAGATGGGCTGAGAGGTGGCAAATGAAGTTTAACATTGACAAATGTAAAGTACTACATATGGGAAACAGCAACCCCAGAGCAACGTATCAACTCTGTGGTACTACACTGACAGTGGTAGAGAATGAAAGGGACCTGGGGGTGGTTGTGCAGGCAGATATGAAGTTCTCTGAGCAGTGCAGACGGGCTGCAAGAGTAGCTCATGGTGTATTGTCAATGATATATATAGGAATTTTTCTAGCAGGGATAAGGAGGTGATTATTCCCTTGTATAAGGCAATGGTCAGGCCACACCTAGAGTACTGTATACAGGCCTGGAGGCCTCATTTCAAGAAGGATTTAGAGCTGCTGGAACGAGTACAGAGAAGGGCAACAAGATTAGTGAATGGAACAAAGGGGTGCTCTTACGAAGAAAGGCTTAAGTTTTGCAAATTACAGTGTCTGGAGACTAGGCACCAGCGAGGTGATCTGATAGAGGTGTACAAAGACTTGAATGGTTTGAGCATGCTCAATGCTGATGGGATTCTTCCTCTTGCTCAGAATAATCACCTGAGAGGGCATAAATTCAAATTGAGGAAAGACAGATGTAGGATAGATGTGCGGAAATTTGTCTTTAGCCAACGGGTGGTTGGTTGGTGGAATAAACTTCCATCCCTTGTCGTGGAAGTTGATAGCCTAAATAAGTTTAAGGCTCAGCTGGGCAGGTATTTCGAACGAGCAGAGGGGTGAAGTGGAAGTGGTTATTTTTTATTTTTTTTTTTTGGCTGATGCTGCATAAGCTTGCTTTCTTGCATCAAATGCCTCTACTAATGCTAATGTTCAATATATTTAAACTCTAAAAAGTGGTTAAAAAGGTACATCAAAATAAGCAAATTAATAATCTATAACATTACAATGAGGCTAATTTATAAATACGATTCTTATTTTAAAAAAATTAATCTTCACTGCCTTTATATTTGCAAAATTGAATTCAAAAGCAATATCAAAAAGAAATTCTCCTGCGCATTCTGTACAGATGGAACATGTTCAGCTAATACTGAATCATATTTCCTCAGAAGTTAAACAATACCCCAAAAATTTCCATTATGACTATTGTCAATTTGTTCAGAAGAACCACGGAAAGCGAGTCCCCTCTCTGACAAAAATAGGATATCAAGAATGCAGTGAAGAATTTTCTTCCATTTATTACTTTCAACCTTGAGCTGGTCAACAATACAACTGTCAATTGAAGTTGAAGTACCGCTCATTGCTGCCTTCCTTGCTTCTTTCCATGCAATGTGTAAGTTAGAATTTTCATGACTTGGAATGTGATCCTTTAATTTTCTCAATACTCCATCCTGGATGACTGGTTAATACACTCACATTAGAAAAGGCATCCCCCTTGGTAAACAAAAAAACACAGCCAGTCTCGTTTATATTTCTCTCCATTTGTCAATTTTCTGTAAAAAGGAGAGTTGGAAATGAGTGATTATCCTTATCCTTGGGGACATCAGTTGGTACTTCAAAGTCCTGAACTTGTAGAAATGATTCAGTGTCAATTGTATTCCTCTTATCAGTAAGTCCGATGTCGATTTGTGATGTGGAGGCTTTACAGCTGCAGAGACCCTCTTTCATTATTATCAGCTTCAGTTGGCAATTGTGATTTCACTGTTTGCTCTATCAGTTTATCATCAGTGTTTCTTTGGGGGTTTTACTTTCTGTATCTGTAGCTGGTCCTGGTCTAACAGCCTGGTTATCAAGATCAGCGTGGTCATTCTCTGATTCACATTGATGGTGATGTCTAATTATGAAGTCAGTAATTGATTTGGATTTTTTGACAGCTTTTTCTTGCCATTTGGTACACTTTCTCTTCACTGCACCACTTTCATATTTTTTCATTGTCCCACAAAACTGATCTGAAGTAAAAAAAACAATATTAAGTAACACATCTTAATTTTGTTTAACCTACCAGGGGGGTAGGCCCCCCCTCAAAATTGTAGGCCCATGCCAACTGGCCCACCACTCTCTGATATGGCCTGGCAGTAGCTTCACATAAACAAGGCAAGGTTGCAATATTCTGGCCTGGGACTGCTTTCACAAAAGAAATAATATAAAAAAAAAAAAAAAAAAAAAGTCCTTTTCCTCAGTTTACTTATATTCAATGAGTTATAAATTACATGCTGCTACTGACCTGCAGGCTGTACAGTGGGTTGCTATTTTTTTTATTTTTTTTTTTAAATCGCTGATGCTCTATAAGCTTGCCTCCTTGCATCATTTAGCCATTACTAATACTATGGATAAAAGGAATGGTTAACTGGCAGGATATAGCACAGCCACCATATCAGAGTGGTCAGGCACAATGGTGCATAAGTACGTGTGCTTTGAGTGACCATGGTTCAAGCCTACATGACTACTAAAAATATGGTGCAGTTTCTTATATTCTTGCTACCTTGTGAACTCCTGTGGTCATCCTGAAGTATAAACAGGAATTTATAATTATAAATGACTATTTCTCTTCATGGGTAATGTTGTGAGTAGGAATGCCATATGGTTTGGTTTCCTTTCTGTTTTTAATATTTATTAATGAAAGTATTTAAAGTTTGATGATAATACAAAGCTGGCCAAGAAGGTTAATGACATTATTCAGCATATGCCAGTTCAAGAAAAAAACTAGACCTTGACATTAGTTCTAGTTTCAGGAAATTGAGGTTTAACATAAATGAAGGTACTGCAATTGAGTAACAGTAATTCTACAATAACAAACCATTTGGGTGGCACAAAACTCAAGGTATTTGATAAGGAAAAAATGTGGGCTAAGAGTACAATCTGATATGAAGTTCTCTGGGCAGTGTAAACAAGCTAATTGAACAGCTCAAGGTTTTGTCAATGATATACTGGAACTGTGCTAGCAGAGCAAAAAAAGGTGAATATCACATTATAAAAAGGAATGATTGGGCTACATTTGGTATCGTACAGTGTTTTGGAAAATTCATTTTAGGAAGGACACAGATCTGTTAGTAGAATGCAAAGAACAGCAGTAAGATTACTTACTGATTTCCTTCATTTTATCAATACTAATATCTTCCCAAAATTCATAATCTGATAGACATAATTCAGTCTATATCTTCATCGCGATCGACTCACACCAAATGTAATAATACAAACCCGGAAGAATCAAAGATACATCTTGATGCAGGTTTTTAATCTGTATACAACTACTATACTCTAATCCTAATCCCAGCAGGACTACTTACTGTATTCTTCTATATTTAAAAGTGGATATATAACAGCAGCATACACAGCAACTCCTATTAGACCTACAATTCCTCCAACGAAAGCCCCATATCGCCATCCAGTTAATATATATGCCATAATCTGGTCAAAGAGTCAACCACAGAGTAACTACACTGTGTAATCAACTATCGCTAAATAAAAGGAAAATGAAACCGACTCCAAATATCATACTTTTCAAATAAAACCACAGCAATTATAAAATATTTCTTTGGCTATTTAAATACGATTTATCCAATGGTAAATCAAACAAGACGTGGGATATTCAATGGACTAAAAACTATTGACATAGTCGAAAGTGTCTAAAAGGCTCCATTGAACTCAGTCAGTTTTTCATTTGAGTACAGAAAATAAATCAGATACGATTCATGATGTTGTTATTATTAGCCACATGGTGCAAGGAAGCCTGAGGCTTAGGCTGCAGCAGCCAAAAAAAAAAAAAAAAAAAAAAAGAAACAATTTCTGAATTACCCTGAGAAAGAGAGACAGAAAACAAGTCAGAAGAAGAAAGGAATCACCAAGAAAGAGAAGAATGATGATATCCAGCGTCCTCATAGTATTCAAATTTTGATTTTTTTTTTTTTTTTTTTATGAGAACCCCAAACACGAGAGGTATTAGAACCTATAGTACTTAGTACCGTGCTTGGGTTGGAGGTTGAGAAGACGAAAGAAGATATTTGTTGATATTGGACTTGAACTTCTGTAGATTGTAGTTTTCAGGAAATACGTCTGAAGGAAGGTTGTTCCAGAAAACGGCAGTTGAATGAATAAATGAGGAAGATGAAAAGTTGGTTCTGTGGGTTTGAAGTTGGACAGTAAATGGATGTTGGCTGGTGGCAGCACGTGTTCGGACTGTTTTGAAAGAGAGAGCGGGAATTATAGAAGCCAATTCAGAAGAACAGTGCCCATGGAAGTATCTGTAGAAGAGGCATGCAGCAGAAACAGTGCGTCTATGAGAAAGCGAGTGGAGAGACTCTGTTAGAGATGAATCATTAATTAACCTAACAGCCCTCTTCTGAATGGAATCAAGAAGCCTGAGAGAGGTTTTGGGGGCACAACCCCAGATGTGGGAACAATATTCCATGGCAGGGCGGATTTGCGATTTATACAGAGTGAGCAGCTGTTTGGAAGAAAAGTAACGCCGAGAGCGAAAGAGAAAACCAAGTTTTTTAGATGCAGAGGAAGCAATATTTGTAATGTGCTTGTGCCAAGAGAGATTAGAAGTCAGGGTAATCCCCAAAAGAGATATATCATTTTGCCTAGAAATCGGAGTGTCACTAAAGATAAGCATAGGAGCAGAAGAATCCTTTTTGCGAGATATAAGACAAGATTGAGTTTTAGAAGGGTTGAAATCAACTAAGTTGTCTTTGCCCAACTGGAGAATTATCTGAAGATCGGCATTTAAGGAATTGGCAGCAGATTTTCGAGAACTTGAAGCTGATTGAGCCTGGACAAGGTTTCTCAAAATGGAAAGTTGAATGCAATGTGCTATCATCGGCAAAACTATGGATAGGATTTCCAGTCAGTGGAAGAAGGTCATTGATATACAAGAGGAAAAGAGTGGGGGAAAGAACTGAACCTTGGGGGGCACCGGCATTAGTGGAGAAGTTAGAAGACAGAGAGCCATCTACCATCATCCTCAGTGAGCGATCAGAGAGAAAACGGGATAACCAGTTACTAAAAACAGTTGGCAAACCATAAGATGGAAGCTTGTTTAGAAGACCTTTATGCCAAACACGATCAAATGCCTTTGAGATGTCAAGAGCAAAGGCATTTGATCGGATTTGTGTTTCACCGAACCTTTCCATTGAATTAGTCCATAAATGGGTAACATAAGCCAGAATATCACCAGTGGATCGACACTGACGGAATCCATACTGGCGATCGTTGATCAGATGGAAGGTTTCTAGGTAGTTTAAGAGTTGGCGGTTAATTGATTTCTCCATTACTTTAGAAAGAGTAGAAGTAATTGCAATGGGACGGTAATTGGATGGGAGGGATTTGTCACCCTTTTTAGGAACTGGCTGGATATGAGCAAATTTCCAAGCAGAAGGAAAAACACCTTTGGAATAAGAAAGTGAAAAAAGGCGGCAAAGAATAGGAGTAAGTTCAGGAGCACAGGTTTGAGAACAAGTGGAGAAATACCATCAGGACCTGGAGCTTTCGTAGCATCAAGATTCATCAAAATCCTTCTGATATCCTTTTGACGGAAGACCACAGGAGGCATTGAATGGAGCGTGTTAGGAATGGTGGGAGGTGTTTTACCAAGGTCATTAATACATGAGCTCGAAGAAAAATGTGATGCTAGCAGGTCAGCTTTATCCTTGGCTGAAGTGACAACAGAACCATCTGGTTTGGACAGTGGTGGGAGCAGAGATGGGCAAAAGTTGCGGCCAATAGCTTTGGCAAGAGACCAGAATGCTCGGCGAACATTAGGTCAAGAAGCAAGTTTTCTACTCTTAGCCTGTTCAAACTCTAGTTTGGACTGATTAATAACTGCTTTACAATTGTTGCGAGCTCTGGTGTAGGCAGAAAATGAAACTGAAGAATTAGAAACAAGCCAATTACGATATGCAACGTTCTTCTCTTGGACAGCCTTAGCACATTTATTGGAAAACCAAGGTTTAGATAAAGGACGAGATTTTAAAGTGGAGTGTGGGATAAAGGATTCCATTCCTGCAAGAATAATTTCACTGACACGATCTGAGCAAACGTTGACATCAGAAGTTTTGAAACAGTAATCAGACCAAGGAAAAGAAGAAAAGAAGTCTCGCAGGTCATCCCATTTTGCATTCTTGTAATGCCAAACAATACGAGGTTGGGAATAGCCATGAGATAAAGGTTCCATTGGAGAAGAGACAATCACCAAGTTGTGATCTGAAGTGCCTAAAGGACCTTTCACTTCAAACTTGTACTTAGAAGGGTTGTTTGTGAGAAAAAGATAAAGCGTATTGGCTGTATGATTAGGATTGTCTGGTATTCTTGTAGGTAAATGAACAATCTGTGCTAGGTCATTAGTAATTGCAAAAGCCTCAGCATCTCGACCTGCTGGGTCGGTGTGACTAGAAAACGGAAGCCAGCTGGAGTTGTGAACGTTAAAATCACCAAGGAAAATTACCTCACTGTTAGGAAAGTTGAACTGGAGAAAGTCCAGTTGCAAAGAGAGGAAGTCAAACAGCTACAAGTGATTAGTGGAGTTGGGAGAATGGTAGAGACAACAGATGATTTTACACAATGAGGTAGAGAGATTTTAAGCCAGAGAAGATCAAAGAGAGGAGATTCCAAATTGCCAAGTCTCTGACAGGGAATATCAGAACGGACATATGCACAAGTACCACCTTTAAGGCGAAAGGAATCATACAGCAAATAATTTGGACATCTGAGATGAGCAGTAGTTGAATCAACTGATAACTGAGATTCAGTCAGAAAAAGTACATGGGGTTTGGAAGACTGCAAGTGGAAATGGACATCGTTGAGATTGGAATTGAGACCACGTATATTTGTGAAATGAATTAGAAGTCCTTGAGAGGTTTAGATCTTTTCGCAGATAAGCTTGCTCTATTATTTTGACAATTCATGGTGTATTCAATAGTAAGAAAAAGTGGGTGGGACATGCTGTATGAAGTAATGAAATTTTTGGATATGGCGTACATGTGGTAAGAATATACCCAGATCCTTGACATAACGTGGCCTCGACAATGCTCCCCCAAATACACACTACTCGGACTCCCTCCAGTTACTATCTGGCAGAGTAGAGGTAGCAAGATTATACACTATCTGATCCGGAAGCCTCCTAGAGAGTTACCAATAGGTTTGGTCCGGTGTACTATCTAGCGGCCGGCCTGCGAACACCGTTTTAGAGCTGTACCTTCGAAATGTAAGGAATATTGGATCTCGCCACGACATTCATCATAACCTCAAAAATCATCAATCATACTGCATGATGGAAGAGATAGGGAAGGGTTGGCCGGAACTTAGCTCTAGAGACTAAACATGGGTTCCACCACTTCAAGCCTCCAATAAGCAAAGTGGTGGTATTTCACCGGTTGATGAGAGTCATCTACCATGTTCCTCCATGTGGTGTGGGCGCCACACCTCGACCCCTGCTTACATTGGTTCACACCTGGGTGGTCACCCAATATGTACTTGTGCATGAAGGTTATACCCAGGATTACTAACAGTCCCACCATCGTGAAGGTGCAAGCAGAGGATTTGGCTGTCATAGACCGTCCGGACTTCACTGAAATGGGTCCACTTGACTTGAGTGTCACCCGAATATCAGTTCCATCAGCGTTTTAGACTCCCAGGTAGCAAGAACAGCTATTAATATATTTAAGAAAACCCCAAATATATATTAATATATTAATATTAATATATATATATATAATATATATAAACCCCAAATATATATTAATATATTAATATTAATATATTAATATATTTTTAAGAAAACCCCAAACACGAGAGAGAAATTAGAACCTGTAGTGCTTCGCACTCAATTTATTATATTAGGGTTTCCCGTAATGATTACCTATACCCGTTTATGTGTTATCACTGTGCTACCCACGCAGACAGTACTTCGTACTGTGCATGGGTCGAAGGTCGAGAAGACGAAAGAATATACTTGTTGACACTAGCAGGACCATGCAATTGGGGGTTGCATTAGATGCACCGCACCAGGGCCCCAATCTAATGGGTCCTAAATCGAGGGAGCCATCAAAGTCTCAACATAAATAACCTACGCCTCTTAACCCATTTTGCATCAGGGCCCACCAAGTACCTTTTCACGGCCCTGGACTTCAACATCCGTAGATTTTCAGAAATACGTATGAAGAAAGGTTATTCTAGAGAATGGAAGTTAAATGAATAAACGAGAAACAAATTTGGATCTCTGGGTTTCAAGTTGGACAGTAAAAGGAGGTTGACTGGTTGCAACACATGTTTGAACTGCTTTGGAACCGAGAGCAGCAACTACAGAAGCCAATTCAGAAGAACAGTGCCCCTGGATGAAGCTATAGAAAAGACATGCAGCAGAAATAGAATTAGCATTAGCATTACCATTAGTAGAGGCATTTGATGCAAGAAAGCAAGCTTATGTAGCATCAGCCAAAAAAAAACCACTTCCACTTCACCCCTCTGTTCGTTCAAAATACCTGTACAGCTGAGCCTTAAACTTATTTAGGCTATCAACTTCCACGACAAGGGATGGAAGTCTGTTCCACCAACCAACCACCCGCTGGCTAAAGGCAAATTTCCGCACGTCTATCCTACATCTGTCTTTCCTCAATTTGAATTTATGCCCTCTCAGGTGATTATTCTGAGAAAGAGGAAGAATCCCATCAGCATTGAGCATGCTCAAACCATTCAAGGCTTTATACACCTCTATCAGATCACCTCGCTGGTGCCTAGTCTCCAGACTCTGTAATTTGCAAAACTTAAGCCTTTCTTCGTAAGAGCACCCCTTTGTTCCATTCACTAATCTTGTTGCCCTTTCTCTGTACTCGTTCCAGCAGCTCTACATCCTTCTTGAAATGAGGCCTCCAGACCTGTATACAGTACTCTAGGTGTGGCCTGACCATTGCCTTATACAAGGGAATAATAACAACCTCCTTATCCCTGCTAGAAAAATTCCTATATATCATTCACAATACACCATGAACTGCTCTTGCAGCCCGTCTGCACTGCTCAGAGAACTTCATATCTGCCTGCACCACCACCCCCAGGTCCCTTTCATTCTCTACCACTGTCAGTGTATACCACAGAGTTGATACGTTGCTCTGGGGGTTGCTGTTTCCCATGTGTAGTACTTTACATTTGTCAATGTTAAACTTCATTTGCCACCTCTCAGCCCATCTGCTCAACCTTTCCAGATCCTGTTGCAGCAGCATAGTGTCAGTAGTGTCCTTGACAACCCTGCCTACCTTTGTATCATCTGCAAACTTCTACATTAAGCTTGATATACCATCATAAATATTATTTGTAAATACAGAAAACAATAATGGACCCAACACTGAGCCCTGAGGGACTCCACTAATAACATTAGTCCACGATGAGCAGTGTCCATTGATTACCACTCTCTGTTTTCTCCCCATCAACCACCCCTTTATCCATAGCAGCAATTTGCCTCCAATGTCACACTGCTCCAATTTGTGTAGCCGTCTTCCATGTGCAACAGTATCAAAAGCCTTTCTAAGATCCAAGTATGTAATATCAAAGTTATTCCCTGCATCCAGTTCTTTTGTGACTGCATCATAGTATCCAATCAAGTTGGTCAGGCAAGACTTCCCCTTAACAAAACCATACTGTGTCTGAGCTATAACTGAAGTCTTGTCTAGATGATCCTGCAGTGCTTCTTTAACCAGTGCCTCCATTAATTTTCCTGGAACAGAAGTTAAACTCACAGGTCTATAATTACTTGTGTCAGCCTTTGATACTCCTTTGTGGATTGGGGTCACATTTGCACATCTTCAGTCCATGCGTACCTCCCCTGAGTCCCGGGAAGCTCTGATAATTATTACTAAGGGTTTGCTTACTTCCTTTGCCGCCTCCTTTAATATAACTGGATAGATTTCATTCAACCCAGGTGCCTTTCTTGTGTTTATCTTCAACAATTCCTCCTCCAGTTTTTACTCTCAGTTATTACAAGATTATCTAGCTTACTGCCAGAGTTGAATACACCTCTGGCATTCTCCTCCCTGAATAACTCCTCATGTGTGTGTAACGCCGCTTTTTCTCTCCGTTATAGTGCGGGCATGCGGGGTAACTTTCGACATTTTCCGTACAACTTTCAGGCATGCTCAACACTAAAATAATTGTCCAGAGTGTCAGGTTTTAATGTGATCGTCTACTAGTTTGAATTAGGACATATAACTCACGTGTTCTTCAATTTTATTCGTGGAATAAAACTAGCAACATCGGGAGGCGTTGTTTTCTCCACTCCGATTCTCTATTTAAATAACAGAGCCTCGTGGGTGGCCGCGATAAAGGTTCTTTCTTAAATCGAATTCAGTGGTCCGTGTGTAACCAGAGAATGTCATGAGGCAAAGTTAGCAAACAAACATGGTTTATTACACAACAACATTACATACAAACATACAATAAACCTAGTAGAATAATATCAAGACAATTGTTAAGCTATGTTAAAGGGAAATTTGGTTGTTACATTAAGTTCGTGTATCTTCATGTATTTAGGCAAACAGCGATTCCTTTCCTTTAAACGATGACATAGATATTCATCTTAGTGTGAAATGAGCAAATAATAGGAAACAATATAGTATCACTTTGATAATGTTACTTTACATTTACAATCACATCAAAACACATCTCGAAGCTTACTTTAATGAGAAGAAAGGTGGGTATAATACGATTGATTAATGTATAGAGAAATATGACTTTCTATCATATGCAATTCTATTGGTTAAGATTGGACGAACTTACCGCAAAGTTCCAAGCTGAGTCGGGGCGAAGACTTTATCATCTCGGGGATTATTTCTTCCGACTTCTTATCAGGGAATACTGCTCTCTGCCTCGAACGGCTCCACGAAAACTTCAAAGGAGAGGACTCCAGCGAATGACCGAACGGACCAGCACTCGGACAGCAACCCAAATCTGTCTAACTCTCCAACCAACACACTCCCTTTGTTTTTCATCTCTATATATAAGTTTGTCCCCTTTTTGCTTTTCCTTCTCACATGCAGGTGTTCATTGTGTTGGATGGGCAAAAAAGGTTTTTGCTTGACACTTTTAGGACCTGACTCAACCAGGGACGATATTTATGAAGGGGTATGGAGGGCTTGCATATTCGTGCAGGGTTGCTTCAGAGAAGTTTATGTGACATACAGCTCTCCCCTTTTTAGTTTCCCCACTACCAAACATTCCGCTGATACGTGATTCAGTCGGCATCAGTAGTATGACTCTTACAGGGCGACTTTCCTCCTTGAAGAGTGTCGGATCACACTCTCTCCCTCTATTTTTGCAAAGATGCGTCAGAACGCTATCTTGGGCGAATAATTATGTTCCACAGGCTTTTCCGTTATATTATGCGCTTGCCTATCAATGTACTCGTGAACCCTTCGCTACAGCAAGACCGTACAATATCATGTGATTCCAGAAGCCCTGGGTTTTATGTGATCTCTCTAGCAGTTTAAGTTAGGACAAATATATCTAGTGTTCTAAGTTTACTCTGAGAAGTAAAGAGCAAACCGCAACATCTAGATGCGTTGTGTTTTTCATCCCGGGACACCTCTTAGCTAAGGGCTGACCCGAAATGCCACAATTAATGATTCTTAAAAAAATGATCGTTAGTGATTTGCATGTATTTAAAAAGAATGATCACGACATAATTATAACAAACAAAAAAGGTTTATTTAACATATATGTATACAAATAAGTACAATATAATTGGTACATAAGTTAGATTAATTGGTATGTAATTGTTAAGTAAACTAACTGGATACAAGCAGTATCTTGCTTTAGCAATATTATAATTTTGTAATGGTCTTCATGTGACTTTTACACTAATTCTCTATCAAGTACAAAATTCTTTGTGTTTTTCATAACATAACCTTGTTCAAACACTAGAACAGGGAATTATATTAACTTAATAGTGTAATTAATATTTGACAATTAAATTAATAAGTGGCACTATCAATTAAACTGAGTTCTAAGAAAATAATACAATTGTCGGGGTATATTTATATATATTTATGTGAGGAAAGATGTCTTATAAATGCATTAAAACGTATGCAGGTAATAGGATCGGCTTTTGGGTGATTTAATACAGTTTGTTATTACACAATAAGGGTTGTCTTACCCGAAAATATTCTGCAACGCCTCGGGGGGGGGGGGGGAATCTGTTCCAGACATCAATATAGTTCTTTTCTCCTCTTTTCCCTCGTAATCATTAATTTACCTCTTCTTTACACATAATGACAAAAATCGGCCAAAACTATCACTACTCTTTCCTTCAGTCCGTCTCGCACAAAGTTAACTCTGTGTGTCCCCCTGTGTCTTGTTTTTCCCCTTTCAAATATATCCTCTCCACTTCCCCTCAACTGCGCTCCCTAAGAATTGTGTAGTTCTCACGAGTCAACTATGTGGGGGGGGGGGAAGAATTAAATGGGTATTGTACCATGCACGGAGTTACACAGGAGAACAGGTGACGTCACTGAGGTGTCCT
The DNA here is from genome assembly GCF_048544385.1 of Mastigoproctus giganteus. Taxonomy (NCBI): domain Eukaryota; kingdom Metazoa; phylum Arthropoda; class Arachnida; order Uropygi; family Thelyphonidae; genus Mastigoproctus; species Mastigoproctus giganteus. The sequence continues at coordinate 60,220,110 of NC_143585.1, read as the reverse complement.
ATAACGGCGACCGCATCCCTGGGGTGTTTGAAATCGAAAGTAAAAGCTTAGCTCTGTCAAGTGACGCTATGTTCGTTGTACAGACCGTGAAAAAAAAATATCAGGCACTATTAGGCAAAATTACTTCTTGAAAGTAAGCGAAAGGGCTGAAAAGTGAAAATATTTTTCACAATGACCACTCTCCGCTAGCTAGCGGCACATGATGGGGCGATACTGTTTCACGGGCGCGGCGTCACCTGCACGCTACAGGGGACAGCGACGCAGTCTTCTCCGATGGGGGGGGGAGGAAGTTTTACTTATACAGCCGTGGCAAAGTATTGGGTGTTACAAGAATTACTTATTAAGATAAGTCCAAGAGGTAAAATAAAGTTATTTTACATGTGAATGTCGATGCAAAATATTCATTTAGTTTGTTAGCTACCTGAGCAGGATCATCAACAGTTTAACCATCGAATCAAGTGGACCAATCTGATTTTTCTTTGCATCCTTTGCCAAAGATTTCTCGTAATCTGCCTTTGCCTGCCTAACCTGCTTTGTAACTACGTTACAGACCAGCTTATATCTATCATAGGCTTTTGTCACATGATAATTTATATGTATCCCTTTGTCTTCTCTGTCACATGTTTAATAAGTTCATCTGACATCCATTTGGGCCTAAATCTTGAACAGTATTTCTTTGTTGGTATGAAAAGCCTGGTAGCTTCCAAGATTAAATCCTTGAATGCTTCACATTTTGAATTTGCTGTTGGTAACATCATCAGTTGGTTCCACCGTATAAAATTTAAATACTATCTCAAACCACCGTAGTCACCTTTGCGAAAGTGAAAACCCTTTCCTTTACTTTTGATGGTAGTTACCTCTTTGAGTAAATCCCACTTAAGCACACTGTGATCAGTGCCACCTAGTGCTTTCTTTATCTGCAGATTCTTGATGGATGAAGAATCACTTCTGATAATCAGATCAAGAGTATTACTCCTTCTATTTGCCTCCCGAACATGTTGCTTTAGAAAAGAATCATCCAATAAATCCACCAAAGCCTTGCTAATTTGTGAGTGACCAACCCAAAAATTCCAGTCAATATTTGGAAATTAAAATCCCGCATTATAAGACTCTAATTTACTGGCCCACTCTATTTCTCTGCGCAATTTCTCATTATACTCATCAGATTCATTAGGCCTTTAACACACAACTACTCTCATTTTTCCTTTCCCAGTGCTTATGTCATACCAAACAGACTCAACATTGTATTGTCCACTCACATCCATTGGATGCACTTCCTTAGATTTTATGTGTTTCTTAACTAACAGCATAACACCTCCTCCCTTCCTGTCTGGTCTATCATTTCTGTAAACATTGTACTCCCCAAATTCCAGTTCTGCACTGCTTGTGTCTGTGTGACACCATGTCTGTGATATCCCAACAGTATCTTCTTTTGATGTCTTGGCTAGCACTTGAAGCTCATTGAATTTATTAACTATACTCCTAGCATTGGTCTACTTGGAAGTATACATGCACCTGTTTCTACTCTTAGTTACCCTAACACAGCCCATGTATTTACTTGTTGCATTATGGCTCCCAGCAGTCCTGGAAATTCCTATTTCCTTGCTTTCCAGGCTGCTGCTTAATTGCATGTCAATAGTAGTGTCGTGTTATGTTGTTCTTCTGATCATTTAACCGTTGGGCCCCTAGTGGAACCCCCCCCCGTTGCCCACACTTAGCCCCGAGGAGGCTGGTCAGGCAGTAGAGGGATCGCTTAAGTACTTTGACAGGCTCTGTCACAGAATTTCCGAAGATTTCAGCGGCTAGGGCATAAAAAAAAATAAAATCAATAAAATAACAATAATAATAATAAAAAAATGGAATCATTCTATTATTATTCTTCTTAAAGCATTGTCCTCTATTGCAGGTCAGTCCTCCTGGTTACAACAGTTGTGAGGATCGCCGTCCTCCACGCACCGGGTGAAAAAGACCCGAGTTCGAGTCCGGTCCAACTCAGGTCCATAATTTTAATAGTATATAAAATTATGGTAATCCAAAAGTCTCAAAACTTTATTAGATACAGTGTATTGTAAAAATGCTTTCATTTTTACCCAGTGGGCAGCCTTTAAGAAGCAGTCACCACTCCAAGTCAACATATACTTTTGCCACTCCTATATTTTTCGAACTACATTCATTTCCTGTGGGAGACTGTTTTCGTTTCCACTGGCACACACTCGTTGACACCGCACTAGTGAAAGCGGCAGCTGAAACCTTATCCCCCCCCCATTAAGTGTCTGGTTAATTCTTAGCAAGAGTTCATTATTCGATCGGATCAGAGAAGCGCCATAGACGCAATATTTACAAAGTGGTGGGAAAGTATGCGACTTGTGTCTGGAAAGGAGTGTGGCTTTAGAAAGAAACACACTTCTGGTGTAATCTGAAGCAGGTACCAACGAGATGTTTGTTATTTTGGAGATTCCTTGCATAGGAGTGAGTGAACTTTATGTCCGAAAATCCCGCAAGCCAGCCTGGAGTAGCAACCTTATACAAATATGAAGATCCCCTTACCCCTCATAAATTCCGTTTTTGCTGTGTCAGGTCTCCTGGATACCAGTCCATGGTTTTTTCTTCTTCCCGCAAAGCTGACTTGTGGGCCAATACAAGTTAGGGGAGCTCAAAAGGGGGTGGGGATCTATATAATTGAAGAAAGGTGAGAAAAAAAGGGTTGTTGTTGTGGTTGGGAGGAGAGTCGTGGTCAATGAAGAAGAGAGGTGATGTTTGCCGTGTGGAGGATTAAAGAAAGGCGAAAGAGCAATGTGAAAGAATATGAATCAGAGAGGCAGAGCGAAAAGTAAAGAGCATGAGAGACGTTTCTGGAAACAGCTTTTGATGGACCGCTGTTCTAAAGCACCAATCCCTGACGATACCCAGGGGTTTTCTGGTTAGTCTACCCTATTTTTGATAGTCAACTTAATGTAATAGTCCGACTATAAGGCTTACCCTTTCCTTATTGATGTCACCAAGAGACGCCTCTTCTGGGGTATACACTATGATTGTTGTCTGTTTCATTACACTTAAACTCTAGAATGTTGTATCAATATGATCCTCTACTAACTGTAATACTATCAGTCATAGTCAAGTTTTACGTGTCAGTTCTACACTAATACCTGCCTTCTCGTGCAGCGAGATGTTTATCGATTCCATAGAGTATGAGCAGTAGTTATCGGCCAAAGATTACACGAAGAACATCAACCAAATAATACGAATGGAACATAGACATAATCTATAGCCACGGTGTAGAGGAGTATTCAGTTTTGCTACCTGTTATTATTCGTTAAGTTACCATTCCTATATGTCCAGTAATATATATGTTTATGTTTTATTAATCATGTTTTGTTTGTCCACATTTGCCTCCTAGCCATTTTCTTGCCACGCAGTAGCTATAGAACGAGCTGTATAATAAAAGAACCATCATCTGCGGCGCTCTGGAGTGTAACCATCTGGAACGGGTCCAAAGCGAAAAATCACAACGCGATCTTGTTGTTTTCCAAGTCTATTCTCTACATTCCAGAATAGGTCTTGAGAACACGAGATTTTGTCCTAATATTAACCAATAGTTGATCATGAGAAGCCAAGGAGTCTTCTGGACACCCTATATTAGTCAACGAGCTTGCCTGGAAGCCATATGGTTTACATTGAATGTTGTTTGGCAAGCACACTATAACAGAATGCCTGTGGAACAATATGTTGGACAACTTGTGTAATCAAGGCCCGCTAATCAGTGCGTCTCGACTATACAAATTGTCTGACCAACATGAGGAATTTTTATGTGCTTTTTCACAACATGGCTGAGTTAAGGGGATCCTCAGCAAGGGAACCATTGTTTTTCTCCCAGAAACTTAGGTTTTTCTTAGTCGCCGATGCCCATATAACCCTACTACAAGAACAACATCAATGGCAGGCCGGTGGAAGATATTACCTTTGAAGTTAAATACCTTATGCATGTTTTAAAAATCTTACAAAACGAAAGCGGCAGATGTGATTGCATGACGCCGAACAGACATGGAACGAGGAATGGCCAACGATTTAAAGAGTTCTTCTCAAATTCACTAAAAGCCATCCTTAATCAGCCGCATAACTTACCAACCTTCTGAAACACACTCTGGAATTCCACGAATGAACCGCAATGACCACGAGAAACCTAGCAGGCAGCCTTACAGGCCGAACGGTTCAGGATTGGTGGATTACTTCTGATCATAGAGTGATAACTTATCAGCTCACTAAACAGACTTTCTTTCCCAAGACAATTTCTTTACCTGTATACGATAAACAAAGAAACCTGGAACCCATCAAGGACCATCTGACTACCTCCTCAAGAGAGGCTCTTCTAGAACTTTATCAACTACAGTGGTCTCAGAGAGTTTTTAAATTCTGTAGAGTGAGACCAACTGATGATGTTACAAACAGGAAATTCTAAGTGGGAAGCATTTAAGGAATTTACCGTGGAAGCTACTAGAGGTTTCATACCTATTTCGAAATATTGTACAAGGCTTAGGCCTAAATGGTTGTCAAGTAAACTAATGAGACTTTTGGTCTCATTAGTTTACTTGACAACCTATAGCAGATATAAGCTAGTCTATAATTCAGTCACAAAGGAGGTTAGGCAGGCGAAGGCAGATTACGAGAAATCTTTGGCAAAGGATTCTAAGAAAAACAGTAATGATTTCTTTACTTATATAAACTCTAAAAGGAAGGGGATGAATCAGATTGGTCCACTTGATATCGATTATTCGATTGTTGATGAATCCGCTCAGATAGCAAACAAACTGAATGAGTATTTTGCATCTGTATTCACATATGAGGTGTTATTCAGGGAGGGGAATGCCAGAGGTGTATTAAACTCTGGCTGTAAGCCAGATAATCTTGTAATAACTGAGCAAAGTGGAGGAGAAACTGTTGAAGTTAAACATACGAAAAGCACCTAGGGTGGATGGGATCTATCCAGTTATATTACACGAGGCGGCAAAGGAACGAAGCAAATCTTTACCCATAATTATGAGAGCATCCTTCGAATCAGGGGAGCTCCCCACGGACTAGAGAACTTCAAATGTATCCCCAATGCACAAAGGGGGGGATCAAAGGGTGATACAAACAATTTCAGACCATTTAGTTTAACTTCTGTTCCGGGGAAAATAATGGGTTGAATAATAATAGAAAATACTGCATTGCAGGATCATCTAGGCAAGACTGCACCAATATTTCAGACACAGCATGGGTTTGTTAAGGGCAAGTCTTGTCTGACAAATTTGATTGGATATTATGATGTGGTTACAACGGAACTGGATGCAAAAATTAATTTTGATATCATAAACTTGGATTTCACGAAAGCTTTTGACACTATTGAGCATGGAAGACTACTGAAAAAATTGGAGCACAATGGTATTAAGGGTAAGTTGCTACAATGGATAAAAAGATGGTTGAGTGGGAGAAGACAGAGGGTGGTATTCAATGGGAGCTGCTCTTCATGGACTAATGTTATTAGTGGAGTCGCACAGAATTCGGTGTTGGGTCCACTGTTGTTTTGAATGTTTATCAATGATATTGATGAAGATGTATTAGACTTAGTGTCGAAGTGTGCAGATGATACAAAGGTTAGCAGGGTTGTTAATGACATTAATTGCAGTGTGCTACTGCAACACGATCTAAAAAAGAAAGATGGGCTGAGAAGTGGCAACTGAAGTTTAAATTGACAAATGCAAATTACTGCGTATGGGTAGAATTAACCCCAGAGGAACTTACAAACTGTGTTGTACCACACTTAGGGTGGTAGAAAATGAAAAAAAAACCTAGGAGTAATTGAACTTTCAGATATGAAGTTTTCTGAGCAATGCAGACAGGCTGCGAGAGCAAGTCGTGGGGTTTTATTAATGATATACAGGAATTTTGTTAGTAAGGAAAAGCAGGTGATTGTCCTTCTGAATAAGGCAATTGTCAGGCCACGCCTTGAGTACTGCATACAGGTCTGAAGGCCTCAGTTTAGGAAGGATGTAAATTTGCTTGAGCGTCACAGAGAAGGGCAATAAGATTGGTTACCAAGAGAGGCATAAGTTCTGCAAATTGCAGCGGCTGGAGACTAGGCACCTGCCCGGTGATCTGATTGAGGTGTATAAGGCCTTGAATGGGTTGAGCACTCTGAATTCTGATGGGATTCTTTCACTTGTTCAGATTACGTACATAAGGGGGCATAAATTAAAATTGTGGAAAGACAGCTGTACAATTGATTGTGCGGAAATTTGCCTTTAGCCAGCGGTGGTTAATTGCTGGAACAAATTTCCATCTGTCGTTGTGGAAGTTGATATGTTAAATAAATTTAAGGAGGAGCTGGACAAACATTTAGAGGGAATGGTTGTGTGAATTTTTTTTTTTTTTGACTGATACTACACAAGCTCATACGCTTGCTTTCGTGCATCACATGCCACGATTACTATTACTATTACTAACTGCAGGATGCTGATAAACTGCATGATCCTGAGTGACCAACTGCATGATCCTGACAAACTATAACGACGAGTAACTACAATGATTACCGAAGTAAGCAATGCCACAATAAAAAGGAAGTGCCCCACCCCCGGGAGCACTGCCCTGGTTGTGTCCAGAACTACAGAGACTAAGTAAAGAGATCAGCACACGGAGAAAGGCCTTCCAGCCAGATCGAAGATTTGGCCTGGCGCTGAGGTGGAGGCCTTCAGACAACCGTACCGGGAGGCGCGAAATACATACACTGGCAAAATCAGAACTCGAAAAAAACAGTTCTGGGAGCTTCTTGTCTCCACCACTGGGAACGTTTACCTCTGGCGGGAGCGGTGAATAAAATCACCAGAAACAAGCTCCCCAAAGCAGAGGTCAACACATCTACGAAGACCCCACAAGGATATATGGCTACCTCGTTGGGACTGCGCGCGTAGCACAGTGGTATCGTCACCGTCCTACCCACACCGGGTGGAAAGGCCTGGGTTCGAATCCCGTCGATGATGCGAGGAATTTTTAATGGGCTTTTTTCACTCCGTGGCTGAGTTAGTTGGTCTCAGGCGTAGATAGCAAGGTTTTTCTCCCCAGTAATTGGGGTTTTTTCGTCCAGCAAAACAGGCAAATCAATCAACCATAGAACATACGCAATTTACAGACACAAATACGGGTTAATGTATTTAATTACGGGCAACCCTAAAATAATAATTTGATTTTTTTTTCTTAGTAGTCTGACTAGGGTATTCGTCCAGAGACGGGAAAACGTACCACAGAGAAGACATTTGTTGAAGAGATTTAACAGGATGTTTGGATATGTTTCTCCGAACTTCTTAATGACAGTATTCTCCAGCAAGTCAAGTTAGGACATTTTTGGGCATTGATTTTATTTGAAGATCTTGTTTAGTAAACAAGTCAGTATCCACAGTGGAAGATTATTGAAGATTGAGGGTTCTTGTTATAGATTGAGTGGTAGAGTCTGTTGACTGATCATCCTGAAGGAAACGTTTATCCACAATCATTGTGACAGTATCATGCCAGGTCGTGGTTTCAGAGACATTAGTCAGTATGAAATTGTAATGGTTGGCACTTTATCTCTGCTAAGTTAATAGTGTAGTCCCCACGGGTTCGAGTTGCCCACAGTGGAGACGAAAGACTGCCTGGTAGCGATTGTTTGCTTTGAGATTTCGAGATTATACTGATGTTTTATGGTTCTGTATTCAGTTTTGAGTCTTTGTCCTTCATTGGGAAGCCAAAAGCCATCTTTGATACAGTTTCCTTGCCCTGTGAACACGTCTTCTTAAAACCGTTAGCTGGGGATTCCACCAAGAAACAGATGATTTATTTGGAGCTATTTTCTTAGTCGAGTTTTCAATTGATCGTAGTAAGGCAGTTTGGATATAGAAGGCTTGTTCTTCGGCATTAAGATGATTAAGTGAATCTAAGATTTCATGACGGAAGTCATGTTTAACTGATTCCAAGAACAGTGGCCTTTTGTATGCTTTATAGCAAATCTTCTCAAGTCTTAAGGAGGTAACCTCCGATTTTGTAAATTCGTGGCTAGTTTATATGAAATTGCATGGTGATCACTACATGTTAGATCCTCAATCACAGTTAAGTTTCATATTTTGTTAGTGATGCTTCCAGTTGTGAGAGTCAGGTCGATGTTAGACTCACCATTTATTGTGAAGAAGTACTGCGTTGGTTGGATTTATTTAGGATGTGCAGGTTATGTGCCAGTATGAAGTTCTCCAGTTATCATCCTTTGTGGTTAGTGGAAATATTGTACCCTAACGGAAACTTGACATTGGAGTCTGTAGCTATAATGATTGGTGATGGGCATAGTTTTTCAATGACAGAATCTAGGTAGTTCAGGGAGATTTGGATATCATCAAATGGAGGACAGTAGAGTGATACCAAATAAAAAGTATGAGAAAGTGACGAGATTTGTACACATGTAGCATTTGGTCTACACAGAGAAGAAATAGCTGTTATATCAAGAGAGGTGTTAAATGCTACTATTGCAGATTTTGGATGTACTGAGACAGCATGTATGATCAGGGCAGAGATTGGAAAACCAATTAATTTTGAGTTGTGTCCATTGGAGACTTCTGGAAAAATAGGGTTCTTGTAAGTAGAGCAAGTCATAGGAATTCTCAATGACTGCAACTCGGAATTAATCTGTGACATTCCTGGAGCGATAAGCATTCAGTTGCAGTAGAGTAATATCCTAATGGTTAGGCAAAGTTTCATTGAAACTCCCAATCAGGGAGTAACAGGTCAATGTTGCTCATTAATGGTTCTTGTTTTAGCCTGTTCCAGTGCTCTAATGTATTATGGACACGAAGTGTCCTTTACAGAGTGATCGTAATATTTATGACGCCTCTTGCAGTTGGTGCATTTTGGTCTCCTGTTTTTGAGGACAAGTTATTATTATTATTATTATTAGCCGTATGGTGCAAGGAAGCCTGAGGCTTATGCTGCACCAGCCAAAAAATTTATGGGGTTACCCTCTGTGTATGTGCGTGCGTGTGTGTCTGTGCGTGTGTGTGTGTGTGTGTGTGTGTGTGAGAGAGAGAGAGAGAGAGAGAGAGAGAGAGAGAGAGAGAGAGAGAGAGAGAGAGAGAGAGAGAGAGAGAGAGAGAGAGAAGTAGAAGGAAATCACCAAGAAAGAGAAGAATGATGGTATCTAGCTGACAACCCTGTGTGTGCCATACTCACCAGATGTGAGCCGCTGGTGTTGTTCTTCACCGAGACTGAAGGATTCATGCTCGTCATCCAAGACCAGGTAATCAACACCAGAAACTATAGAAAATACATAGCTAAGGAGCCCGGAGTGTCTGATGACACATTTTGACGATGCCACCTGGCCTCAGAAACTGATCACTGAGGGATGCAAGGTGATCACCCAGACTGTGTACACTCATAGACGCGACCAGGTAGCCAGGATAATACATCAGAAGCTAGCATAGAAACACAAGCTGATTGAAGAAAGTGTACCATGCTACAAGTACGAACCCTAGGCAGTACTAGAGACCCCAATCCACAAGCTGTATTGGGACTGAGCCATAATAACGGATAAGACAATCCCGCACAACACACCGGACATAACCTTTGTGGACAAGAAGGAAAAGGCTATCTATCTATCTGATTGACATAGCGGTACCCAACACTGACAATCTGCAGAAAACCCATGGGGAAAAAATCAGGAAGTACACGAACCTAAGACAGGAGATCAAAAAGATGTGGCATATGCAACAGCCATCCCGATAATCGTGTCAACCACAGGTATTGTGCCAAAGACACTACATAACAGCTTAGCAGTAATAGGTCTCCTAGCGAACACCTACAAGGAACTCCAGAAAGTCGCAATCCTGAACATCTGTCAGAGAGTTCCTCGACTAACAGTAACACCAGACATAACAACAATCACCCTGTGTACTTGGTAGAATACCCGTCATGAGGTATAATCCCCAATCATGGAGAAATAATATAAGAAAAAAAAAATAATAAAGTAATTGACTCTCATCAACCGGTGCAATACCACCACTTTGCTTATTGGAGGCTTGAAGTGGTGAAACCCGTGTTTAGTCTCTTGAGCGGATTGTCTTATCCAGCATCTCACCCCATACTTCTCCTATAGTACTTAGTACCTATAGCACTTACTTATAAACCTATAGTACTTAGTAGCTATAGTACTTACTTATATAGTAGTTCTCCTATAGTACTTATATAGCATTTCTCCTATAGTACTTACTTATATAGTAGTTCTCCCATAGTACTTATAAACCTATAATACTTAGTACTTACGTATAAACCTATAGTACTTACTTATAAACCTATAGTACTTACTTATAAACCTATAGTACTTAGTACCGTGCATGGGTTTTAACCCATGCACGGTACTAAGTACTATAGGTTTTGATACCTTTCGTGTTTTGGGGTTTTCATTAAAAAAAAAAAAAAATCGAGGAGTAGTCCTAATATGACAGTTTTGTAAATTATATAATAAATATAAATTCCCGCATCCTTCATCAGTGATATCCTGCTAGTCTGTATATTTCAGTTCTTAGTTTTACTGTGGATTATATTACGATTTGGCTTCATGATTATTACACAAATCTGGTTATATATTTACCACTTTCCGTCTTTCGTTTGCTGTTAATCCCCATTTAATCATATAGGTGTTGAATGCTGTTTGTTATCGAGAGTAGAAATAGGGTAGGGTTCCTCAATGATTCGGTAACTCAAACGAAATCGGCTTTTTTACTGTGCCTTTAATTAAGTGCATGTTATAATACTGTGGCTAGTAAGTTTTCATATTTATTTGGTTTTTGACTTTACTTGACGGAATTAACGGTTTGCCAGTGCAGTTGGAGATAATCAGTATGTCGGAGTTTATATAATACCATTTATACAAAACTTATAACATAACAAACTTTATGATTAAAATCAATTATAGTTTTTAATGTGTCTCCCCCACCCTCATGTACTTTTGCTCGCATTCCTGAATTGTCAAGTAATTCACCATATATAAAGGTCTGTAGTGAAACATGTTTATTCAACTGAATTTAGACGTGCCATAGAAATTATAAAATATTTAAATTTCGAGACAGCTTTTTGTATTATATAATTTCGAACATTTATTATATACATTTTTTTTTTTTTGATTCAGAATATAAATCCACTATGAGTTAGAAAATATTTTGTATGTCAACAAAGTGGCAGAGTAAGAGCCGTTGTTGCTGCTAAGACAAACTGATTATGTCAAATTTGTTTTTTTTTTTTTAGTCATACACAACCCGACGGCCATTGTGGAAATTGCGGCATAGGCTGCTGCTCGTTGTTTATGTAGTTGCCTTATTCATTGTTCAATCAAGATAATTTTCAACCTATTATTTAATACAGTTACATCGCAATTAGAATTGTTCTGCTCGTTATTCCTTGAGCCACACGGGGGGGGGGGGAACAGACATCTTTCCATGGTGAAAATAGTTTAGATGCTCAGCATTAAAAGGCAATGAAAGTAACTCTTACTTTTTACTAAGTTTGTTGATTCCTTCCTCATAGCAATGTGTGAAGAAAAATGCCGACACAAAAAAAAAAAAAAAAAAAATTCATTATTGAGAAAACAGAGAAAAATAAAATAGCCGTTTTTCTGCCGGTGGAGAATCCTATGCCTTTTCCAAGTCTGTTGGTGAAAAAATATCAAATGGAAGTTTAATTTTTGACTGGCATCCTTTCAATATTTAAGCTTATTAAAAACATATGCCCACACTGTTTCATAATGGGGAACTTAACTTTCAGGATTGATTCGGGACCCGAAAATAATGAAAAGGTTTATATAAATGTTTGATTTTGAATGATTATGGACCTTTGGCTGTTTGAATTGTAAAAAATTTCCATTGAGTTTTTAATGGTGTAAAATAAGATACACACCTAATAAAATTTATTCATATTAGGTACATGTTTGCTTATTCTTATTTATTAGTTTATTTTTTATCATTAAACTCTGAGGCTGTCACAGACTACTAATCATTTGGAACTCTTTGACTTGCTCTCTTTGAAACTTTACTTTCTCCAGTTCAATTTTTTTTCTTTCTTTACTTTCATTTTTTTTCTTTACTTTCCTAACAGTGAGGTAATTTTAATGGTGACGACTCCAGCAGGCTTCCATATTCTAGTCACAAGGACCCAGCTGGTTGAGATGCCGAGGCTTTTGCGATTACTGATGATCTTGTACAGATTGTTCATTTACCTAACAGAATACTAGATAGTCCTAACTATACAGCTAACATGCTTGATCTTTTTCTCACAAACAACCCTTCTAAGTATATGGTCAAAGTGAGTGGTTCTCTAGGCACCTTAGATCACAACTTGGTGATGGTCTTTTCTCTGATGGAGCCTTTCTCTCATGGCCATTCCCAACCACGTGTTTGGCATTACAAGAATGCAAAATATTATCGGAGCAGTATGGCCTTAGTTGCTAATGCTCCTGAAAACCAAATAACAACAAGCAAAATATTATGATCTGCAAGATATTTTCTTCTTTTCCTTGATCAGATTACTGTTTCAAAACTGATGTCACCATTTTCTCAGATTGTGTTGGTGAAATTATTCTAGTAGAAGAATGGAATCCTTTATTCCATGTTCCACATTAAAATCTTGATCTTTATCTAAACTTTGGTTTTCCAATAAATGAACTAAGGTTGTTCAAGAGAAGAATATTACATATCATAATTAACTTGTTTCCAAATCCTTAGTTTCATTTTCTGCATACATCAAAGCTCACACCAATTGCAAAGCAGTTATTATTATTATCGCCATATGGTACAAGGAAGCCTGAGGCTTATGCTGCACCAGCAAAAAAAAAAATTGCAAATTACCCCGAGAGAGAGTATTAATCATTCCAAACTAGATTTCGAACAGGCCAAGAGTAGAAACCTTGCTTCTTGTCCAAATGTTATTTGTGCATACTGGTCTCTTGCCAAAACTATTGGCTGCAACTTTTGTCAGTCTCTGTTCCCACCTCTAGCAAAACCAGATGATTCTATTGCCACTTCAGCCAAGGATAAAGCTGACTTGCTAGCATCCTATTTTTCTTCCAACTCGTGTATTAAAGATCATGGTAAACCAATTCTCATCATTCCCAGTACGCTCCATTAAGTGCCTCCTGTGGTCTTTTGTCAGAAGGATTTTAACTTATGTGGATGCTAAGAAAGCTCTAGGTCCTGATGGTATTTCTCCGCTTGTTCTCAAAACCTGTGCTCCTGAACTTACTCCTGTTCTGTATTGCCTCTTTTCACTTTCTAATTCCAAAGGTGTTTTTCCTTCTTGGAAATTTGCTCTTATTCAGCCAGTTCTTAAAAAGGGTGACAAATCCTTCATATCCAATTATCGTTCCATTCAATTAGTTCTATTCATTCTAAAATAATCAAGAAATCAATCAACTGCCAACTATCTAGAAACCTTCCATTTGGTCAACGATCACCAGTATGGATTCTGTCAGTGTCGATCCACTGGTGATATTCTGGCTTATGTTACCCATGACCCCTATGAACTGGAGATGTGCAAGCTTTCCTGAAATCCAAGTATATGATATCAAAATTATTTTTTGCATCCACTTCCTTTGTAAATACATCATAGTATCCAATCAAAATTGTCAGACAAGAATTTCCCTTAACAAACCCATGCTGTGTCTAAATTATTGCTGCAGTCTTGTCTAGATGATCCTGCAATGCATCTTTAACCAGTGACTTCATTATTTAACCCGAACCAGAAGTTAAACTAAATGGTCTGTAATTACTCGTGTCACCCTTCGATCCCACTTTGTGCATTGGAGATACATTTGCAGTCTCCAGTCCATGGGGAACTGCTCTGATTCCAAGGATGCTCTTATAATTATGGCTAAGGGTTTGCTTAGTTCCTTTGCTGCCACCTGTAATATAACTGGATAGATCCCATCCACCCCAGGTGCCTTTCTTATGTTTAACTTCAACAATTTCTCCTCCACTTTGCTCTCATTATTACAAAATCATTATGCACCCTGCTACAATTTGATTACCTTCTGGCATTTTCCTTCCTTAATAACTCATGTGCGAATGTAGATGCAAAATACTCATTCAGTTTGTTAGCTCTCTGAGTAGGACCATCGATACCAAGTGGACCAATCTGATTCATCCCCTTCCTTTTAGAGTTTATTTAAGTAAAGAAATCCTTGCTGTTTTTCTTAGCATCCTTTGCCAAAGATTTCTCGTAATCTGCCTTCCCCTGCCTAACCTCCTTTGTGACTTGATTACAGACTAGGCTTATATCTGCCATAGGCTTCTGTGTCGCCTGATAATTTATATGCATGCCATGCATTTTTCTTCTCTGCCACGAGTCTCATTAGTTCATTTGACAACCATCAAACAGTATTTCTTAATATGTAGGAAATGTCTAGTAGCTTCCATGATTAATTCCTTGAATGCGGCGCCTCCGTAGCCAGGTGGGAAGGAGCAGCAGTGCGTAGCACACGCTTCTTGATTAGACCGGGGTTCGAGCCACCAAATACGGAGAATGCGGAAAGGTCAGGGAATGACCACCGCATATTCCTGGAGCAATATGGCCTTAGTTGCTAATGCTTCTAAAAAAAAAAAAATAAAAAAAAAATAAAAAAAATTCCTTGAATGCTTCCCACTTAGAATTTGCTGTTGGTAACATCATCAGTTGGTCCCACTGTATAGAATTTAAAAATTGTCTGAGACCACTGTAGTCACCTTTATAGAAGCAAAAACCCTTTCCTTTACCCCTTGATGGTACTTATATCTTTAAGTAAATCCCACATCAGTACACGTGATCACTGCCACCTAGTGATTCCTTTATCTGCAAATTCGTAATACACGAATGATCGCTGCTCATAATCATATCAAGAGTAATACCCTAGAACATGCTGCAGAAAACAATCATCCAATAAATCCACAAAAGTCTTGCTAGTGTGCGAGTGATACCAACCCACAAGTTCCAGTCAATATCTGGGAAGTTAAAATCCCCCATTATAAGACATTCTGATTTACTAGCCCACTCTATTTCTCTGTACAATTGTTCATTGTACTCATTCAAGTCATTAGGCCTATAACACACTCCTACTCTTATTTTTGCTTTCCCAGTGCTTAAGTCACACCAAACTGCATCAACATTGCACTGTCCATATCTGTCAACTGAATACACTTCCTTAGATTTTTTTTTAATTAACAGCATAACCCCTCCTCCCCAAATTCCAATTCTGCATTCCTAATATCTGTGTGACACCTCATCTCTGATATCCCAACAATATCCACCTTTGATGTCTTGACCAACACTTAAAATTCATCAAATTTATTTACTATGCTTCTAGCATTGGTATAGATGCAAGTATACATGCACCTGTTCTTACTCTTAGTTACCCTAACACAGCCCATGGATTTACTTGTTCCATAACCCCCAGCAACTTTCTCTCTAGGCTGCTGCTTATTGTAATAGAAGCATTATAATATCATCATTATAATATAATAGAAGCAGTGCAAGAATCACTTTTGCCTCTACCTAAGGCCATTGTTAACCCCCCAAGCTAGCAGTTTTCCGACCCACCTAATACTTCCTTGAAAGCATCAGCAAATATTCTTGCACCCTTTGTATTTAGGCACAGACCAATAGGTAGTTATTCTAATAGGGAGTTAAATCATTTTGTAATAACTGAGACCAGAGTGGAAGAGAAATTGTTGAAGTTAAACATAAAGAAGGCACCTGGGGTGGATGAAATCTTCTAGTTATATTAAAGGAGGCAGCAAAGGAAGTAAGCTGGCACTAACCATGATTATGAAGGCATAATCATCGTTTCAGAGGAGTTTCCCATAGACTGGAGATGTGCAAATATATCCCCAATTCACAGAATTCGAAAGGTGACACGAGTATTTACAGACCTGTTAGTTTAACTTCTGTTCCTGGAGAATAATGGATTCATTGGTTAAAGAAACACTGCAGGATCATCTAGCCAAGACTGCAGTTATAGTTCAGACACAACATGGGTTTGTTAAGAGGAAGTCTTGTCATGCCAAATTTGATCTGATACTATGATGTAGTCATAAAGGAACTGGATGCAAAAAATAATTTTGACATCATATACTTGGATTTTAGAAAAGCTTTTAATACTGTTGCATATGGAAGACTACTGTACAAATTATAGCAGTATGGCATTAAGGGCAAATTGCTGCTATGGATAACGGGATGGTTGAGTTGGAGAAGACAAAGTGGTAATCAATGGACACTGATGTTCACTAATGCTCTTTGTACACTAATGTTACTAGTGAAGCCCCCCCCCCAGGGTTCTGTGTTTGGCCCAGTGCTGTTTTCTGTATTTATCAGTTATACTGATGAAGGTATATCCCGGTTAATGTCTAAGGTTGCCAGAGTTGTTAATGACATTATGCTACTGCAACAGCATCTATCAAAGTTGAGCAGATGGGCTGAGCAGTGGCAACTGAAGTTTAACATTGGCAAATGTAAAGTACTGCATATGGGTAGCAGTAACTGCAGAGTAACATATCAACTGTATGTTACTACACTTAGGATAGTAGAGAATGAAAACAACCTGGGGGTTCAGTCAGATATGAAGTTTTCTGAGCAGTGCAGACAATAAGAGTAGCTCATGGTGTCTTGTCAAATATATACAGGAATTTTTCTAGCAGGCAGGGATAAGGAGGTGAATATCCCCTTGTATAAGCAGTGGTCAGGCCACATCTTGAGTACTGTATACAGGTCTGGAGGCCTCATTTTTGTAAGGATGTAGAGCTGCTGGAATGAGTACAGAGAAGGCCAATGGGATTGGTGAGGGGAACAAAGGGTTGCTCTTATGAAGAAAGGCTTAAGCTTTGCAAATTGCAGCATCTGGAGACCAGGCACCTGCAAGGTGATATGATTGAGGTATCATCATTCTTCTGTTTCTTGGTGATTCCTTTCTACTGCTCTCTCTCAGGTTAACTTTGGAAATTTTTTTTGGCTGGTGCAGCGTAAGCCTCGGGCTTCTTTGCACCATATGACTAATTGGCTAATAATAATAATAAGGCCTTAAATGGTTTGAGCAAGCTCAATGCTAATGGGATTCTTCTTCTTGCTCAGATTTTGCACCTGAAAGGGAATAAATTCAAATTGAGGAAAGACAGTTAGAATACATGTGCAAAAATTGGCCTTTAGCCAGCAGATGGTTGATTGCTGGAACAAACTTCCATCTGTTGTTGTGGAAGTTGACAGCTTAAATATATTCAAGGCTGAACTAGACAGACTTTTGAAGTGAATGGATGGGTGAAATGGTAAGGGTTTTTTTTTTTTGGCTGATGCTGTATAAGCTTGCTTTCTTGCATTGTATGCCTCTGTTAATGCTATTCTTATTTATTAGTTTATTTTTTATCACTATCTGGAACTTCAATTTCAAAGTTATAGCGACAATATCAGGTGACATGGATGTCTCAAAGACAAGTTCAAGGTCAGCTAATAATTATAACATACTGGAATGACTGCTGTATGGACCTAACAGCAAGAAGCTATGACTGCCAATTAACTATCTCTCTCTGCTTACAAGGATGACAGGTTCAAAGCTTGCTCCTGTGAGCAGTACTGAAGGATTGAACAAGGGAATTATTATTATTATTAGCCATATGGTGCAAGGAAGCCTGAGGCTTATAAAAAATTTTTTTTTTAACCCTGAGAGAGAGAGAGAGAACGAGAAAGAGTATCAGAAGTAAAAGAAAAAGAAAAAGAAGAATGATGATATCCAGCTCAGGACCCTGGGTGTGCCAAGCCCATACTCACCAGATATGAGCCAATTCATGCATGGTAGTCTGTAGTTTGTATTTCCTCCTACAGTTGAGGTCAACTGACTATAGACAGTGCTGTCTCGTAAGTCAGTTTCTAATTGTTAGTGTTCTCTTTACAGACAAGTTGAAATTGCCTATCAAACTGTTGATAATGTTCTCTGGTGGAGAGTGAGATTTGTTGCCATCCCTATGTCTTGATATTTTGTAGGCATGATAAATAGCTAAACTGATCTCCATATCCTTTGCAGTAGTTACCTTGACTGCCCAAAGGTATTATAGGGATGAGATTCTTGGGTTCTATTTTTTGATGCTTTTGGACTCAAATTCATTTTCATTAGCAATTAAATTGCTTTAAATGAATTACTCCAAAGTAAGGATATTCTTTGGATGGAGTGACCAGCTAGATATTTGGATCCAAATCCAATTGAGCCTGTGTGCGAGGATTTACCAACCTCTGGGACTGACAACAGCCTCTCCTTACAGTCCTAGATATTCTTATATCTGCACTTATACAGCAGATCTACACGCACAGCATTTATTACAGAGCCTTGTAAATGCATGTGAGTTTGGTTCCGAAGTGATCATACACCCTGTTAAATGCTTGAATTATGTATGATTGGCCCTCAGTTTTGGCTACTCATGATTTAGCATTAGTAGAGGCATATGATGCAAGAAAGCAAGCTCATGCAGCATCAGCCAGAAAAAAAAAAAAAAAAAAACTTCCACTTCACCCCTCCGTTCTTTCGAAATACCTGTCCAGCTGAGCCTTAAATTTATTTAGGGTATCAATTTCCACAACAAGGGATGGAAGTCTATTCCACCAACCAACTACCTGCTGGCTAAAGGCAAATTTCCGCACATCTATCCTACATCTGTCTTTCCTCAATTTGAATTTATGCCCTCTCAGGTGATTATTCTGAGCAAGAGGAAGAATCCCATCGGCATTGAGCATGCTCAAGCCATTCAAAGCCTTATACACCTCTATCAGATCACCTCGCCGATGCCTAGTCTCCAGACACTGTAATTTGCAAAACGTAAGCCTTTCTTTGTAAGAGCAACCCTTTATTCCATTTACTAATCTTGTTCTGCTTTTTTGTACTTGTTCCAGCAGCTCTACATCCTTCTTGAAATGAAGCCTCCAGACCTGTTGGTTGGTTGGTTTTGATTTTATTGGTGCATTAGCTACTAAGGCTATAATGTCCCTCCAGACCTGTATACACTACTCAACGTGTGGCCTGACCGTTGCCTTATACAAGGGAATAATCACTTCCTTATCCCTGCTAGAAAAATTCCTGTATATCATTAACAAGACACCATGAGCTACTATTTTTGCTTCTGTCTGCACTGCTCAGAGAACTTCATATCTGGTTGCACAATTACCCCCAGATCCTTTTCATTCTCTACCACTGTCAGTGTAGTACCACAGAGTTGATACGTTGTCTGGGGTTGCTGTTTCCCATATGTAGTACTTTACATTTTTCAATATTAAACTTCATTTGCCACCTCTCAGCCCATCTGCTCAACTTTTCCAGATCCTGTTGCAGCAGCATAGCGTCGGTAGTATCCCTAACAACCCTGCCAACCTTTGTAGCATCTGCAAACTTGGGCATTAAGCTTGATATACCATCATCAATATTATTTGTAAATACAGAAAACAATAATGGACCCAACACTGAACCCTGAGGGGCTCCATTAATAACACTAGTCCACGATGAGCAGTGTCCATTGATTACCACTCTCTGTCTTCTCCCCTCAACGACTCCTTTATCCATAGCAGCAATTTGCCTCCAATGCCACACTGCTCCAATTTGTGCAGCAGTCTTCCATGTGGAACAGTATCAAAAGCCCTTCTAAGATCCAAGTATATAATATCAAAGTTATTCAGTGCATCCAGTTCTTTTGTGACTGCATCATAGTATCCAATCAAATTGGTCAGGCAAGACTTCGCCTTAAAAAACACCGTGCTGTGACCGAGCTATAACTGAAGTCTTGTCTAGATGATCCTGCAGTGCTTCTTTAACCAGTGCCTCCATTAATTTTCCTGGAACAGAAGTTAAACTCACAGGTCTATAATTACTTGTGTCAGCCTTTGATCCTCCTTTGTCAATTGGGATCACATTTGCACGTCTCCAGTCTATGGGTACCTCCCCTGAGTCCAAGGAAGCTCTCATAATTATGGCTAAGGATTTGCTTACTTCCTTTGTTGCCTCCTTTAATATAACTGGATAGATCCCATCCACCCCAGGTGCCTTTCTTGTATTTATCTTCAACAATTTCTCCTCCACTTTACTCTCAGTTATTACAAGATTATCTAGCTTACTGCCAGAGTTGAATACACCTTTGGCATTTCCCTTGCTAAATAACTCGTGATGTGTGAATGTCAATGCAAATTCATTTAGTTTGTTAGCTACCTGAGTAGGATCATCAGCAGTTTAACCATCGATATCAAGTGGATCAATCTGATTCATCCCCTTCCTTCTATTGTTTACATAAGTAAAGTACTCTTTGCTGTTTTTCTTTGCATCCCTTGCCAAAGATTTCTTGTAATCTGCCTTCGCCTCCCTAACCTCCTTTGTAACTTGGTTACAGATCAACTTGTATCTATCATAGGCTTCTGTATCACCTGTTAATTTTTATGTATCTCATGCATTTTTCTTCTCTGCCATTTGTCTCATTAGTTCATCTGACATCCATTTTGGCCTAAACCTTGAACAATATTTCTTAGTTGGTATGTAAAGTCTAGTAGCTTCAAATATAATTTATTTGAATGCTTCCCATTTTGAATTTGCTGTTGGTAACATCATCAGTTGGTCCCACTGTATAGAATTTAAATACTGTCTCAGACCATTGTAGTCACCTTTATGAAAGCAATAACCCTTCCCTTTACCCCTGATGGTAGTTACCTCTTTGAGTAAATCCCACTTCAGCATACTGTGATCACTGCCACCTAGTGGTTCCTTTATCTGCAGATTCTTAATGCATGAAGAATCACTACTGATAATCAGATCAAGAGTATTACTCCCTCTAGTTGCCTCCTGAACATGCTGATGTAGAAAACAATCATCCAATAAATCCACAAAAGCCTTGCTAGTGTGTGAGTGACCAACCGGCAAATTCCTGTCAATATCTGGGAAATTAAAATCCCCCATTATAAGACTCTGATTTACTGCCCCACTCTATTTCCCTATACAGTTTCTTATTATACTCATCAGAGTCATGGGGCCTACTCAATTTTGATCTCCCAATGCTTATGTCACACCAAACTGACTCGACACTGCACTGTCCAGCGATGTCGACTGGCTTCACTTCCTGGGATTTTGTGTTTCTTAACTAATAGCATAACCCCTCCTCCCTTCCTATCCTGTCTATCCTTTCTGTAGACGTTGTACTCCCCAAATTCCAGTTCTGCATTCCTTATATCTGTGTGACACCACATCTCTGATATCCTGACAATATCCGCCTTTGATGCTTTGAGCAATACCACAAATTCATCAAATTTATTTACCAAACTCCTAGCATTGGTGTACACGCAAGTATACATGCACCTGTTTCTATTCTTAGCTACCCTACACAACCCATGTGTTTACTTGTACCGCAATGACTCCCAGCAGTCTCTGAAGTATCCTGCATCTTGTTTTTCAGACTTCTGTTCATTCCAATAGAAGTAGTGCAAGAGTCACTTTCACCTCTGCCAGTGGCTACTGTTAATCTATTAGTCCTTGTATTCCCCCCCCCCCCCGAAACTAGCAGTTTTCCGACCCACCTAACACTGCCTCGATAGCATCAGCAAGTATTCTTGCACCCTTTCTATTTAAATGTATCCCATCCCTGTAGAAGCAGTCTCTCCTGTTAACAAGTACAGACCAGGCTGAGAAAAATTCTACCCCTTGAGCCTTGCACAATCTTTCCAGGGCTGAATCGATCGACAAGGCTCTCATCATATACTCCCTCCTATCGTGTCTGGGTAAAATTGCAGACACTTTCAAATTCAACCCTAATTCATGGCTTTTTTTCAACAGTGACCTGTACTTGTTAAGTAATTCTGCCAGTCTCCTACTCTTAATATCATTAGTTCTAACGTGCATTACCTTTTGTGCCCTTAAAAGATGATATCCGCTCTACAATGTCATCAACCTTTGCCCCTGGCAGACATACCCTGGTCCTGTTCCACCTATCCTTTTTACAAAGCATGTTTCCCGTTTCCCTGACAATAGTCACCAACAACTACTAGTTCCTGTGGGACCAGTGCATTCTGCCTTGGGGGTTGCCGTTGTGTTGCGTGATGACCAAGTGCAACTCTGGCGTTGATGTGGGCAGCTGAGAGCTTGATGGGCCCCTCAATTTAGACCCTTCGAGGGCATCCACCCTGTCCTTCAAGCTCTCATATAGGCCCATAACAACGCTCTCATATAGGCCCAAAGACACCCCCCCCCATGGCAATATCATGTCCCGTACCCAATTGCTCCACAAACATCGTGCAAGCAGTGCATTTTAAAAGGCTGTGATTCAGAGGGCAACTGCCCTCCTCGGTTCTCCTCTGAGCCATAGCACTCCCATTAGCTTGAGCCTTTTGCTTTGCTGCTCTGGTCTGAGTCATGATTTCGATTTAATTTCTATAAAATTTCAATTTCAGTACAAAATTATAACTCTGAACTTGTATCCCTACACAGTTATAATGCTATATATATTTTTTTCAGTATTGAGTATTATCTACGAGTTCCGTTTATATAACTTCCGTATCAAGTTATATATTAATTAATTATGTTACATTTGTAATCTAAGTCGTTATATATATTTCTTTAAAAGTACAATTTAATTGACAACAAAGTTTAACAAAATTAATAGACTTTACTGATTAATTGACAATATTATATTATATGCTATACTATACCAATGCTATCTAGTTCGGGAACATTGTATCGTATAACAATGGTGGCAAGTTACAAACGGTAAATCTAGGGACACTTAAGTATTAATTAACTTCCAAATCTCACTGTCTCAATTCAGAATAAACTAACGATCCTGACTAGGTCTATAAGCTACTTATAGAAAATAATTTGATGTAACAATTGGTCAATAAAGTGGCTAAATATGGCTAAAAAAACTTCTCGTTCAGCAGAGCTGGAACTTGTAACACGTGGATTTGATACCCTTACTGATACTTTTATGTAATTACAAGGCCGAGTAAAGAATAAATACACCAGATTAATGAGAAAATCACAAAATAATGCTATACTACTAAATTTAAATCAAAAGTTTTAGAAAAACAATTTCAAATCAATAAATAAGAAAATCCACTTAGTGGCTTTGAACACATCTGGCTCCCACTAGCCTCGTCAGCAGACTCCCTGTATATGTAACATACTGTATATGTAGCATTAACAAAGGCCTTCCTGAAGTATATGATATCAAATTTATTTTTTGCATCCAGTTCCTTTGTTACTGCATTATAGTATCCAATCAGATTGGATAGACTGGATTGCACCTTAAATTCATGCTGTGACTATAGTATAACCACCCCTCTCTGTATGGTCCTGCAGTACTTTAATAAAGCGACTCCATTGTTTTCCCTGGAACAGAAGTTAAGCTAAGAGGTCTGTAATTACTCATGTCACCCTTTGATTCACTTTCGTAAACTGGGGCTGCATTCGCATATCTCCAGTCCATGATGACCTCTCTTGAATCCAAAGATGCTCTCATAATTATGGCTAAGGGATTGCTTATCTCCTTTGCTCCCTCCCTTAATATAATTAGAAAAATCCAATCCAACCCAGCTACCTTTTTTATATTTAGCTTCAACAATTTCTCTTATTTTCCTCTCAGTTATCACAAAGTAATCTAGTTTCCTGCTATAATTTGATAAACTTTTGGCATCCCCTTCCTTAATGCATTCCTAATTTGTGAATGTTTGTTTGTCAGCAGCCTGATCCGTTTCGTCAATATTTAACCAGTGATATGAGGTGGACCAATGTGACCTTCTTTCTAGTGTTTACTTCTTTACAGAAGTAAAGAGTAAAGAAGTCTTTTCTGTTTTTCTTTCCATCTTTGCTGGTGACTTCTCATAATTGTCAGGAAGGTGGAGAATATATTATGCAAAAAGGATAGGTGGAACAGGACTACTGTATGTCTGCCAGGGGCAAAAGTTGATGTTGTAGGGCAGATATCATCTTTTTAGGGCATAAAAGGTGATATTGTTGTATGTGTTGGTACTAATGACATTAAAAGCAGATCTGCAGATTTACTTGACAAGTATAGATCAGTGCTGAAAAAAGTCATGAGTTAGGGTTAAATTTGAGTGTCTACAATCCTGCCCAGATGCGATAGGAGTATGATGAGTTAATCAATTTATCCCTGGAGGGATTGTGCAAATCCCATGGGGTAGAATTTTTCTCAGCATGGTCTGTGCTTGTTAGCAGAAGAGACTGCTTCTACAGGGATGGCATACTCTTAAATAAAAGGGATGCAAAAGTGTTTGCTGATGCTATCAAGACAGTGTTAGTTAGGTTGGAAAACTGTGGGGATTCACAGACTAAAAGATTAGCAGTAGTTGCAGACAGAGGCAAAAGTGATTCTTGCACTGCTTCTATTGTAATGAGCAGCCTAAAGAGCAAGTTGCTGGGGATTTCAAGAGCTGGTGGGAGTCATCATGGAACAAATAAATACATGGGCTGTGTTAGGGTAACTAAGAGTAAGAACAAGTGCATGTTTACTTGCGTGTACACCAATGATGTACAATTTGATGTACATGTACAATTTGATGAATTTGAATTGCTGATCAAGGCATCAAAGGCAGATATTGTTGGGATATCAGAGATGTGATGTCACACTGATATAAGCGGTTCAGAATTGGAATTTGGAGAGTACAATTTGTACAGAAAGGATATACAGGGTAGGAAGGGAGGAGGGGTTATGCTGTTAGTTAAGAAACACATAAAAACTAAGGAAGTGCATCCAGTTGACATGGATGGATAGTGCAATGTTGAGTCTGTTTGGTGTAACATAAATACTGGGGAAGGGAAAATGTGAGAGTATGAGTGTGCTATAGGCCTAATGACTCTGATGAGTACAAAGAACAGTTGTGTAGTGAAATAAAGTGAGCCAGTAAATCAGAATTATCTTGTAATGAGAGATTTTAACTTTCCAGATATTTACTAGAACTTATGGGTTGGTCACTCGCATGCTAGCAAGACTTTTGTGGATTTATTGGAGGATTGTTTTGTACAACAACATGTTAGAGGGGCAACCAGAGGGAATAATCGCTTAGCAGTGATTATTCGTGCATTTGGAAATTGCAGTTAAAGGAACCGCTAGGTTACAATGATCACAGTATACTGATTTGGGATTTCTTAAAGATGTAACTACCATCAAGGGTAAAGGGAAGAGTTTGTTTTCGGAAAGGTGACTACAGTGATCTCAGACAGTTTTTAAATTCTATATTCTATACAGTGGGGTCAACTGCTGATGTTACCAACTGTGTATTCTAAATGGGAAGCCTTCAGGGACTTTATCTTGGAGGCTACTAGGCTTTTCATACCAAATAAGAAATACTGTTCAAGGGTTCAGGTCTAAATGGATGTCAGATGAATTAATGAAACTCCTGGCAGAGAATAAAAATGACTGCATACATATAAATTATCAGGTGACAGATGCCTACAACAGATATAAGCTAGTCTGTAATGAAGTCATAAAGGAGGTTAGGCAGGAAAAGGCAGATTATGAGAAATCTTAGGCAAAGGATGCAAAGAAAAACAGCAAACAGTTCTTTACTTATGTAAATTCTAGAAGGAAGGGGATGAATCAGATTGGTCCACTTGATATCAATGGTTCAACTGTTGATGATCCTGCTCAGGTAGCTAACAAACTACATGAATATTTTGCATATACATTCACACATGAGGAGTTATTCAGGGAGGGGAACGCCAGAGGTGTGTATTAAACTCTGGCAATAAGCTAGATAATCTTGTAATAACAGAGTAAAGTGGAGGAGAAATTGTTGAAGATAAACATAAGGAACCTGGGGTGGATGGAATCTATCCAATTATATTAAAGGAGGCAGCAAAGGAAGTAAGCAAACCCTTAGCCATAATTATGAGAGCCTCCTTGGACTTGGGGGAGGTACCCATGAACTGGAGATGTACAAATGTATCCCCAGTTCACAAAGGGGAGTCAAAGGGTGACACAAATAATTATAGACCTGTTAGTTTTAATTTCTGTTTCGGGGAAAATAATGGTGTCACTGGTTAGAGGTGATATAGGATCATCTAGACAAAACTGCAGTAATAGTTCAGACACAGCATTAGTTTGTTAAGGGGAAGTCTTGTCTGACCAATTTGATTGGATACTACAATGTGATCACAAAGGAACTGGATGCAAAATCATTTTGATATCATATACTGGGATTTCAGGAAAGTTTTTGATACTGTTGCACATGGAAGACTGCTGTACAAATTGGAGTGGTATGGCATTAAGTGCATGTTGCTGCAATGGATAAAGGGATGGTTGAGTGGGTGACAGCAGAGAATGGTAATAAATGGACGCTGCTCTACGTGGACTAATTTTATTAGTGGAGTCTCCCAGGGTTTGGTGCTGGGCCCATTTTTGTTTTGTGTTTATCAGTGATATTGATGAAGGTATATCAGGCTTGATGTCCAGGTTTGCAGATGATACAAAGGTTGGCAGGGTTGTTAATGACAGTAAAGGCAGTATGCTACTGCAACAGGATTTAGAAAAATTAGGCAGACGGGCTGAGAAGTGGCAACTGAAATTTAACATTGATAAATGCAAATTACTGTATGTAGTTAGCAGTAACCCATGAGAAACATCACAGCTGTGTGGTAGTACACACAGGGAGTGTGGAGAATGAAAAAGACCTTCGAGGTAATTGTGTAGTCAGATATGAAGTTCTCTGAACAGTGCAGACAGGCTGCCAGAGCTGGTCAAGGAGCTTTGTTAATGATATATAGGAACTTTGCTAGCACAGACAAGGAGGTGATAATTCCTTTGTATAAAGCAATGGTCAGGCCACACCTTGGGTCTGGAGGCCTCATTTTAGGAAGGATGTGTAGAGTTGCTAGAAAAAGTACAGAAAAGGGCAATAAGATTGGTGAGAGGAACAAAGGGGGGGGGTGCTTATGAAGAAAGGCTTAAGTTCTGCATGTTGCAGCATCTGGAGACTAGGCACCTGCAAGGTGATCTGATTGAGGTCTATAATGCCTTGAATGGTTCGAGCAAGCTCAGTGCTGACAGGATACTTCCTCTTGCTCAGACTAAGAACCTGAGGGGGCATAGATTCAAATTGAAGAAAGACAGTTGTAGAATAGATGTGCAGAAGTTTGCCTTTAGCCGGCACTTAGTTGATTGCTGGAACAGGCTTCCATCTATCTGTTGTTGTGGAAGTTGGTAGCGTAAATAAATTTAAGGTTGACAAACATTTGTAGTGACCGAATGGTCGAAAGGGAGCGTTTTTTTTTGGCTGATGCTGTATAAGCTTGGTTTCTTGTATCATATGCCTCTGCTAATGCTAATAATGTGACTTAGCTTGCCTAATTTCATTTGTGACTTGATTGCAGACTAATTTATATCTGCATGGGCATCTGTATTACCTGATCATTTATATGCATTCCATGCGTTTTTATTTTCTTCCAGTAGTCTCATTAGTTCATCCATTCATTTAGAAAGACACAGAAATGTGATTTTTCTTACATTTTATTTTTTAGTTTTAATATTTACACTTAGTTAAATTTAATAGTATATATTAACTAATTTTGTTAATGGTCCTCCAGACATCACAGAACGCAAGTTAGCGATGATCTATTCTCTGTTGTAGTCACTTTTTTCGTCGCACTTCTCAGCCTCATGTTTTTGTACCATTGCAAGAATGTAGAAGAGAATGATCTGCAAGGTTTCTATTCCTTTCCTTGTTTGGATTACTCTTTTATATTTTATGGTGTCAATGTTTGCTCAGATCATAATCAGTGAAATGACTCTTGTAGCGTTGAAATCCTGTATTCCATATTCCACCTTAAAATCTTGTACTTCAACTAATCCTTAGTTTTCTAATAAATGTGCTAAGGCTATTCAAGAAAGAATGTTTCATATTGCAATTGACTCGAATCAAAATCTTTCACTTCATTTACTGCTTACATTAAAGTTTGTAGTTATTAATCAATTTATTAATCATTAATTAATCACACTGATCAACAAATTTTGGGTTCCATCTTGTTACAGTCATGAAAGTAAGTTTTATTTATAGATTTTGGGGTGCTAAACATGTAAATAGTGCTTAAAATGGCTGATTGGTTGTTGTTTTCGAAAAAAGTAGTTTTTTACATTTATATATTGTATTTTATATTTATTTGGCAGTAAAATGTAGCTACAAACATACCTATTATCAAACACAGGACCTTTTCACCTTTTGCTTGTATTCAGCTTCGGGAGCATCCCTTTTCATCATCCAACAATAATCGGCTAACATGGCTGCATTTCTTTTTCTTTCGTATCTTTGTTCCATCACTGCGATGTCTTGATCATTGCTGATGATCAAGACCGTGTTCATCGCTGATGGCACCACAGGTTGGTTGGTAGGAAGAAATCCATATGTGAGTGCAAGAAATGCATTTTCAATGACATGTCGCACCCCAGTTTTTCGTAGGAAGTAATGACATCTTCCACAAGCTGCCTTGTAGTTGCAAGCTTTAACATTGGTCCAGTTGAAACATTTCAAACGGCTTTCTACACTGATTTCTCACTATCACTAAGGACGCATTCAAACTGTTCTTTGAAAAGTTGCCTTATTTGGGGACTAATGAAAACTCCTGCCTCAAACTTTTATTTACTGAGTCTTGGGAATTTCTCTTGCAAGTATGTGAATGCAGGACCATTCGCTTCCAAAGCCTTCACGAAATTTTTTCATGGCCCCAGTTCAATGTGGAGTGGTGGAAGCAAAACTTTATTTGGATCTACCAAAGGCTCAAATGCTACGTTCTTCATTCCAGGTGTTAATGATTTTCGTTGGGGCCAACTCCTCCTCTCGTAGTGCATATCATTGGCACAACTATCCCACTCGCAGAGAAAGCAATAATACTTAGTGTAACCTTTTTATAGTCCTAATAAAATAAAGATTTACCTTTAAATCATCACATATCAGCCACTCATACTTCTGATAGTGTACACCTAAGAGGATGTTCTTCGTGTTTGTATGTTTCTTTTTTGTGGATGGCATAATCAAGAGCTATTGAAGGCAGCATATTTCCATTGTTTAATAACACAGCTGTAAGGCTAACCTTAGAAGTGTCTATAAATAGTCACCATTCTTTGGGAATGTGCCTCATGTTTATTGCTGCCATTAGACCATCAACATCCTTACAAATGTTGGGTTCACCTTTTGTTTGATAGAATTTATTATAGTCTTTATTTTGGGTGCAAAATGTTCTTAATTTCACAGAATGATCTAGAAGATTTCACTGTTGTAGCCTCGAGGTCAAAAGCTCTGCCTTATTCTTTGACAGTTTGAGATCCCTGATGATGTCATTAAGCTCACTTTCTGTGACCTATGTGGTTCAGAAGGATAAAGGTTTGGACAAAATGGTGGCTCCCTTGACATAGATGGCTGCTATACTTCTTCGTGTATATGAAGTTGATATTCATCAGAGTGTACAGAAAAACAGTCA
Organism: Mastigoproctus giganteus; assembly: GCF_048544385.1. Lineage (NCBI taxonomy): Eukaryota > Metazoa > Arthropoda > Arachnida > Uropygi > Thelyphonidae > Mastigoproctus > Mastigoproctus giganteus. The sequence continues at coordinate 60,190,610 of NC_143585.1, read as the reverse complement.
GGTGGTTTCAGGAATAGGTACTACTTCACTGTGAGGCATGGGATGAATTGCAGTATGTATATCTGGTTACATCATTGTCCACTTTTTCTTCATTGTCATACCTTTTCTAATAGGAGGCACCACACAGAACTAACTGTCTGACATGATTTTTTGGCTCCCTCCATATTGTGGGCATTTCGAAAAGCACAAAATGTCCCTTTCGAAAAGCGAATTTGAATTTTGATGAACTGGACATTCATCAGAATTCACCCATGCGTTGAGTCTTGATGAACAGGTATGGAGCCAAGAACTGGGCTCCATATGTATGGAGCCCAGTTCTTGGCTCCATACTTTATACCCAAAGTACAAGAAGTGGGCCTTTTTTATGGCTCGAGTTAAGCAATGCTTTCTTGATGCTAACGTGACTTCTCCACATACGTAACAGAAGTCATCCGGACTATTCACCCAATTATGGGACATATTTAATCTTGCATGACACCTACTGCACAAAGTAGGAATCTCACAGAGAACTGACAACAAATCACCCAGTACCTAGCTGTATTAGAGGATTACTGCAACAGAGTTGGAGGTATTTGAGGTGACAACATATCACGTGATGCAGAGCAAGGTAACAGTTTCCGATCACATGATAGAGCATTGTGGTACTGAAACTGCAGTGTTGCCATATGGCAACTGCAGTGTTGCCATATGTTTTGCCGAGAGCCGTAGTTGATAATGTAGAGCCAGTCTGCAAATTTTGTGATTTTTTATATTCAGCAGCATAAAATTAGTCAAGATTTGGGTATTTTCATTTTCGTAACATTTTGTGTTGAACAGTGTTATTAATCATTAGTCAGATATTAATAATTTATTATTAATGCAATTATTAATTATTAAAACTAAAGCTAGTTATTAATCAATCCAAACTTGATTCTGAAGGTTTCAGTCCTGCAAATTGCAGTGTCTCGTGACACAAGACACCTGCAAGGAGATCTGATTGAGGTGTTTAACCCTTCGTTGGATATACCAGCAAAACGAACATAGTTGGTTGCAATGTATCTCTCAGATATATACTAGGTTTCGTATCAAAAAATTATAGACTTATGTTTAAAAATCGCCCTAGTTTATTCATAAATTTCTTATGAATTCACCCTAGTAAATTCATAATAAATTTTTATTATTTTTATATAAAATAATTTTATATAAATTACTTTTCATCTTGTTTGTGGAACATTGCTTTTTTAGAGCATGATGTTCAAATCACTTCTGTGTTCTAAGCAGAGGTATGGCTTGCAATTTATGCAAGAATACCTTGTCAGTCAGGTTCTTTTTGTTGCTTGCCAACAATTAGTGCACTGCTTGCGATTGCTCTCCCATTTCACACTTGTAGAAGACTCAGTACTCTGTAACCTTGGTTGAAGGGAGGTTGCACCCTGAGGGACCTGGTTATCCTTTGATGAAAAAAAAAATGTTCTTGTTTATACTCTGGCGTGACCACCAGGTCAGTAAATCAATCAATACAAATGTTAATTGTATTAGCATTAGCATTAGTAGAGGCATATGATGCAAGAAAGCAAGCTTATTCAGTATCAGCCAAAAAAAAAAAACACACCACTCCTATTTCACCCCTCCGTTCGCTCGAAATACCTGTCCAGTTGAGCCTTAAATTTGTTTAGGCTATCAACTTTAACAACAAGTGATGGAAGTCGGTTCCACCAACCAACCACCCACTGGCCAAAGGCAAATTTCCGCACATCTATCCATCCGACATCCGTCCTTCCTCAATTTGAATTTATGCCCTCTGAGCTGATTATTCTGAGCAAGATGAAGAATCCCATTGGCATTGAGCATGCTCAAACCATTCAAAGCCTTATCCACCTCTATCAGATCACCTCGCCGGTGCCTAGTCTCCAGACTCTGTAATTTGCAAAACTTAAGCCTTTCTTCGTAAGAGCAACCCATTGTTCCATTCACTAATCTTGTTGCCCTTCTCTGTACCCGTTCCAGCAGCTCTACATCCTTCTTGAAATGAGACCTCCAGACCTGTATACAGTACTCAAGATGTGGCCTAACCATTGCCTTATACAAGGGAATAATCACCTCCTTATTCCTGCTAGAAAAATTCCTGTATATCATTGACAAGACACCATGAGCTACTCTTGCAGCTCGTCTGCACTGCTCAGAGAACTTCATATCTGCCTGCACAATTACCCCCAGGTCCTTTTCATTCTCCACCACTGTCAGTGTAGTACCGTAGAGTTGATACGTTGCTCTGGGGTTACTGTTTCCCATATGTAGTACTTTACATTTGTCAATGTTAAACTTCATTTGCCACCTCTCAGCCCATCTGTTCAACCTTTCCAGATCCTGTTGCAGCAGCATAGCGTCAGTGGTGTCCTTAACAACCCTGCCAACCTTTGTATCATCTGCAAACTTGGACATTAAACTTGATATCCCATCATCAATATCATTCATAAACACCGAAAACAACAACAGACCCAACACTGAACCCTGAGGAACTCCACTAATAACATTAGTCCACGTTGAGCAGTGTCCATTGATTACCACTCTCTGTCTTCTGCGCCACTCAACCATCCCCTTATCCATAGCAGCAATTTGCCTCCAATGCCACACTTCTCCAATTTGTGCAGCAGTCTTCCATGTGCAACAGTATCAAAAGCCTTTCTAAGATGCAAATATATAATATCAAAGTTATTCCCTACATCCAGTTCTTTTGTGACTACATCATAGTATCCAATCAAATTGGTCAGGCAAGACCTGCCCTTAACAAAACCATGCTGCGTCTGAGCTATAACTGAATTCTTGTCTAGATGATCCTGCAGTGCTTCTTTAACCAGTGCCTCCATTAATTTACCTGGAACAGAAGTTAAACTAATAGGTCTATAATTACTTGTGTCAGCCTTTGATCCTCCTTTGTGAATTGGGGTTACATTTGCACATCTCCAGTCTATGGGTACTTCTCCTGAGTCCAAAGAAGCTCTCATAATTATGGCTAGGGGTTTGCTTACTTCCTTTGCTGTCTCCTTTAATATAACTGGATAGATCCCATCCACCCCAGGTGCCTTTTATGTTTATCCTCAACTGTTGAACCATCAATATCCAGTGGACCAATTTGATTCATCCCTTTCCTTCTTGAGTTTAAATAGGTAAAGAACTCTTTTCTGTTTTTCTTTGCATCCTTTGCCAAGGATTTTTCGTAGTCTGCCTTTGCCTGCCTAATCTCCTTTGTGACTTGGTTACAGACCAACTTATATCTATCATAGGCTTCCATGTCATCCATTAATTTGTATGTATCCCATGCATTTTTCTTCTCTGCCACATGTCTCATTAGTTCATCTGACAACCATTTAGGCCTAAACCTTGAACAATATTTCTTAGTTAGTATGTAAAGCCTGGTAGCCTCCAAGATTAGTTCCTTGAATGCTTCCCATTTTGAGTTTGCTGTTGGTAACATCATCAGTTGGTCCCACTGTATAGAATTTAAATACTGTCTCAGACCATCATAGTCGCCTTTACGAAAACAAAAACCCTTCCCTTTACCTCTGATGGTAGTTACTTCCTTGAGTAAATCCCACTTCAGCACACTGTGATCACTGCCACCTAGTGGTTTTATAGTTTTATAATTAAGATAGTTTCATTATTCATGCGGTTTAAATCCTGCTCACAAAAACAGATGAATCTACAAAATAGTCATTCATTATAAATGTTTACAGATATAAATAAGTTCAGTTGCTAGTGTTTAATATTTACTGAAATCTGCTTTTATAAATCTGCTCAACCACTAAGAATATCTCTCTAAAATTCGGAAAATTTTAGAATCCAGCATTTCTCAATGCGCGTCGGGGATTGAGAGATGCTTGATTTTAAAGACTTTACTGTATAACATTAAAGTATTAAAGGAAAATAACAAGAGGAGTGGTTCAAAAAAGATTTGTATTCACCCCGAAATAGTTCTGATAGAAAGATGAAAATTTTTTTCTTGATACCTTGAAATTTCTGTAGAAATCATTCAAATTTTGGTTTCGATCTGACAGTTCATTTTTCTACTTTGTAGCGCTGAATGAAGTGACACAATGAATAAAGTGGAACAGATCAGTGATTAGGTTCTTCTTTCTGTAAGGGAAAACACCCAAAACAATCCATGAGGAAATGATCACTGTTTATGGAGAAGACTGCCTAGATTACAGTGTTGTTGCACATTGGTATAAACAGTTCAAATGTGGAAGAACATTAGTGCATGAAGAAGAAATCCCAGGATGCCCGGCAACTGCTGTAGCAGAAGAGAGTGTTTTAAAATCCTGGAAGATGCCATATTAGCATCAAAGAACTAGCTGCAGAATTCCAAATTACTGTAGTATAGGAGTCAGTGGAGAACATCATCCATCAATGGTTGCATATGAGAGGTCTGCTAGATGGGTCCCAAGACTGCTGACCCCTTACCAGAAGAAGGATAGAGCCCAATGTGCTCATGAAATGTCGATGCGCCAGAAAAAGCAAAAGGTGTTTGTTTCACGGCTAGTTACCATGCATGAAACTTGGATCCATCATATGATCCCGAAATTAAACAAACGTCAGAACAACCTGACAACCATGCAGAATGACCACCGCCCCCAAAAATGTCACAGATGCAAACAAGCGATGGCAAGATTGATGTTGTCAGTTTTTTTTTTTTTTTTGGAATCAACACGGTGTAATATCAACAGATTACCTTCAAAAGGACTGTACTGTGACGGCGAAGTGTTATTCCAACTCCCTCATAAATATTTTCTATTATAAAAAAAAAAAAAGAGGAAAGCTGTCAAAAGGTGCATTCCTCACATGCTGCAGAGGTGTTCCCACGAATGTGGGTTCGAAATATTGCCGCATCCAGCTTATTCCTTCAACCTTGTACCCTCGTATTTCTTCCTCTTTCTTGCCGTGAAGTAATTTACCTGATGTAGCCGAGTGGTCAAGAACGCGAGTTCAGTAGCATACACTCCTTGAGTGGCCAGGGTTCAAGCCCATGACTGCTAAATACGATTAACATTTGTATTGATTAATTTATTGTAAACTCCACTGCCCTGGCAGTCGTGCCGGAGAATAAACAAGAACATTTTTTTTATACCTTCTAGATACATATACACGGGTATACGCCGTATTCCCTCTGGAATTCGATTAATAAGCACAGTATACTCTCTTTCTGCATACTTAATATTCACAGAGTATACCTTCTGCTAATTTTACGACTACAGTACTGCTCATACCCCTTGTTCAAATTCATATGTTCCACAAAAAAGGTAATATTCTTCTATTCGCTGTTTTAACTGCGAATGAGGTTCAAGCCCATGACTGTATTTAGCAGTCACGGGCTTGAACCCCATTCCACTTAAAGAGCACGTAGTAGTAGTGGCATGTGATGCAAGAAAGCAAATGTATGAGCTTATGCAGCATCAGCCAAAAAAAAAAAAAAAAAAATCACACCATTCCCTCCAAATGCCTGTCCAGTTCCTCCTTAAATTTATTCAACCTATCAACTTCCACAACGACAGATGGAAGTTTGTTCCAGCAATTAACCACCCGCTGGCTAAAGGAAAATTTCCGCACATCTATTCTACATCTGTCTTTTCTTAATTTGAATTTATGCCCCCTTAGATTCGTAATCTGAACAAGTGGAAGGATCCCATCAGAATTCAGCGTGCTCAACCCATTCAAGGCCTTATATACCTCAATCAGATCACCGCGCAGGTGCCTAGTCTCCAGCCACTGCAATTTGCAGAACTTAAGCCTCTCTTGGTAAGAGGATCCCTTCATTCCCCTCACCAATCTTGTTGCCCTTCTCTGTACACGCTCAAGTAAATCTACATCCTTCCTAAAATGAGGCCTCCAGACTTGTACGCAGTACTCAACCCGTGGCCTGACCATTGCCTTATACAGAGGGATAATCACCTCCTTTTCCCTGTTAGCAAAATTCCTATATATCATTGACAAAACCCCATGACCTGCCCTGGCAGCCTGTCTGCATTGCTCAGAAAACTTCATATCTGCCTGCACAATTACTCCCAGGTCTTTTTCATTTTCTAAAACCTTAAGTGTAGTACCACACAGTTGGTACGTTTCTCTCGGGTTACTTCTACCCATATGTAGTACTTTGTATTTGTCAAGGTTAAACTTCAGTTGCCACTTCTTAGCCCATCTGCCCAAATTATTTAGATCCTGTTGCAGTAGCACACTGCCATTACTGTCATTAACAACCCTGCCAACCTTTGTATCATCTGCAAACTTCGACATTAAGCCTGATATACCTTCATCAATATCATTGATAAATATACAAAACAACAGTGGACCTAACACCGAACCCTGTGGGACTCCACTAATAACATTAGTCCAAGAAGAGCAGCACCCATTGATTACCACCCTCTGTCTTCTAGCACTTAACCATCCTTTTATCCATTGTAGCAACTTACCCTTAATACCATTCTGCTCCAATTTGTACAATAGTCTTCCATGCGCAACAGTGTCAAAAGCTTTCCTGAAATCCAAATATATGATATCAAAATTATTTTTCGCATCCAGTTCCTTTGTAACCACATCATAATATCCTATCAAATTTGTCAGCAAGACTTTCCCTTAACAAACCCATGCTGTGTCTGAATTATTGCTGCAGTCTTGTCTAGATGATCCTGCAATGCATCTTAACCAGCGACTCCATTATTTTACCCGGAACAGAAGTTAAACTAACTGGTCTGTAATTACTCATGTCACCCTTCGATCCCCCTTTGTGAATTGGGGATACATTTGCACATCTCCAGTCCGTGGGAACCTCCCCTGAGTCCAAGGATGCTCTCATAATTATGGCTAAGGGTTTGCTTAGTTGCTTTGCCGTCTCCTTTAATATAACTGGATAGATCCCATCCACTCCAGGTGCTTTTCTTACGTTTAACTTCAACAATTTCTCTTCCACTTTGCTCTCGGTTATTACAAAATCATTAAGTATCTTGCTACAATTTGATAACCTTCTGCCATTTTCAAACCTTAATAATTCTTCACGTGTGAATGTAGATGCAAAATACTCATTCAGTTTGTTTGCTATCTGAGCAGGATCATCAACAGTTGAACCATCGATGTCAAGTGGACCGATCAGATTCATCCCCTTTCTTTTAGAGTTTATATAAGTAAAGAAATCTTTGCTGTTTTTCTTAGCATCTTTTGCCAAGGATTTCTCGTAATCTGCCTTCGCCTGCTGAACCTCCTTTGTGACCTGATTACAGATTAACTTATATCTGCCGTATGCTTCTGAGTCGCTTGATAATTTATATGCATCCCATGCATTTTTCTTCTCTGTTACGAGTCTCATTAGTTCATTTGACAACCATTTAGGCCTAAACCTTGAACAATATTTCTCAATAGGTATGAACAGTTTAGTAGCATCCACGATTAATTCCTTGAATGCTTCCCACTTAGAATTTACTGTTGGTAACATCTTCAGTTGATCCCACTGTACAGAATTTAAAAACTGTCGGAGACCACTGTACTCGCCTTTACGGAAGCAAAAACCCTTTCCTTTACCCCTCATAGTAGTTAAATCTTTAAGTAAATCCCATGTCAATACACTGTGATCACTGCCACCTAGTGGTTCTTTAATCTGCAAATTCCTAATACATGAATGATCACTGCTGATAACCAGATCAAGAGTATTACTTTCTCTGGTTGCCTCTCGAACATGCTGCTGCAGAAAACAATCATGCTACTGCATGATGCACTCCCACTCCTGACCACTTGGCTGCTTCAGGCTGAAGTTCCTCAGCCACTAATTCTGCAGAAAGTTGCTTGAGGAAGGGTCTGCAGCTGTTTTCCTATGTAGATCGCTTGTGCATTGATTCCGATAATGTTTAGCATGGCGTAGAATATCACCAATGGCCAACGCCGACAAGCTCATGCCACATTGTAAGTTGCACATATATGATCCATGGTATCTACTTCAGACTTGGTTGCATTATAAAATGTTACAATTTCTGGTTTCAGCTGATTGCCTGTTTCCCAGTCAGTGGCATCATCAAAATGCAAGGAGTGCATTTTAATGATGTGCTCAAAATGCAAAATCAAGATGACAATCTTTGATTTCTTTGGTACATAAGAAACAGTTGTTGGCTCTTCCCTGAAGCCAAGCAAACTCAATTTTTGAGGTAGATTCCTGGCTGACACATTTGACTGGGAGTTGCGGTTTGTTCTTTTTTATCGTTTTATCGTTCCAACATTAACATTAGTTTCCTTTTTCTGATTTCTGAAACTAAATCGACATCCATAAACCAATTGTCTGCAGTAATGTTCCTGCCAATCCCATGGATAGCTTCTGCTAGTCTTTTGGCAACATTGGCTGGTCTATTGCTGATTTGGTACAGACCTTCAGGATGCTTCCCTGCATATATTTCAAGATTTTAAGAGTACAGAACCCTAGCATCTATCAAGGCATATATTTTGAGTTCATATTTGTTGGGCTTTGAAGGTATACTGTTTGAATCCGCATTTTCCTCCGAAGACCTCTAATTTCTCATCAGTGGTTAGATTCTCACCTGGAGAGTAATGCATCTTGCAGTTTTCCACAAATTCATTGAAAATCTCTTATGGGGCAAGGTAATCTTGTTTTCTTCTATCCGTGGTTTCTTGATCATCGAATCTTATACACCTGATGAGGAACTTAAAGCATCTCTGGTTCATTACTAAGTGAAAATTTTCAGTGCCATTTCCGTCAGTTCCCCATAACTCTTGCAATCGCTGTTTTTACTCCAAAGTGCCCCATCTAAATAAAGAAGACCATTGAAAGCTTTTATCTCAATTTTGTCTATAAATTTGGCCTCTCCTTCCCAGCTATAGTTTGCCTGAACAGTTCGAATATACTGATTTCAGTATTCAAAGTTTCATCTAAAATTTTGTCTGTAATAAGGCTGTTGTTGTTGTTGTTTGGTTTTTAGGAGCATTAGCAACTAAGGCCACATTGCTCCGGGGATATGTGGTGATCATTCCCTGACCTTTCCGCATCCTCCGTATTTGGTGGTCACGGGCTCGAACCCCAGTCTAATCAAGAAATGTGTGCTATGCAGTGCTGCTCCTGCCCACCTGGCTACAGAGGCGCCTCTGTAATAAGGCATTTCCATGCTTTAAAGGGTGTGCTGGCATTTCTTGCATGACCAATGCATGAGATGCATATAAATTATCAGGTGACACAGAAGACTGGTATATTAACCTAGTCTGTAATCAAGTCACAAAGAGGTTAAACAAGCAAAGGCAGATTATGAGAAATCTTTGGCAAAGAATGCAAAATAAAACAGCAAAGACTTGTTTACTTATGTACACTCTAGAAGGAAGGGGATAAATCAGATTGGTCCACTTGATATCTGTGGTTCAATTTTTGATGATTCTGCTCAGGTAGCTGACAGACTGAATGAGTATTTTACAATACTCATTCAGTTTGTCATTCACACAGAAGAAGTCTGTAGGGAAGTGGAAGTTAAAGCTTATCAAATTGTAGCAGGGAGCTAAATGATTTTGTAATAACTGAGAGCAAAGTGGAGGAGAAATTGTGGAAATTGAATATAAATCACAAAGTGGGATCAAAGGGTGACAAAAGTAATTACAGACCTGTTAACTTCTGTTTCAGGGAAAATAATGGATTCACTGCAGGATTATCTAGACAAGACTGCAGTTATAATTCAGACACAGCATGGATTTGTTAAGAGGAAGTCTTGTCTGACAAATTTTATTGGATACTGTGATGTGGTCACAAAGGAACTGAATGCAAAAAATAATTTTGATATATACTTGGATTTTAGGTGAGCTTTTGATACTGTTACACATGGAGACTACTGTAAAAATTGGAGCAGTATGGCATTAAGGGCAAGTTGCTGCAATGAATAAAGGGTGGTTGAGTGGGTGAAGACAGAGTGGTAATATGGGTAGTAGTAATCCAGAGTAGCATACCAACTGTGTGGTATGCCTCTCTGGTAGTAGAGAATGAAAGGACCTGGGGGCAATGTGCAGTCAGATATGAAGTTTTTTGAGCAGTGCAGACAGGCTGCAAGAGTAACTATAGTGTCTTGTTAGTGTCATACAGAAATTTTGCTGGCAGGGATAAGGAGGTGATATTTGCCTTGTATAAGACAGTGGTCAGGATAAGACAATGGCCTTGAGTACTGCATACAGGTCTGGAGACCTGATTTTAGGATGTAGAGCTGCTGGAATGAGTATAGAGAAGGGCAACGAGATTGGTGAGAGGAAAAAAGGGGCAGAACTAAAGCCTTACCAAGAAAGGCTTTTGCAGAGTCTGGAGACTAGGCACCTGCAAGGTGATCTAATTGAGGTGTATAAGGCCTTAAATGGTTTGAGCAGGCTCAATGCTGATGGGATTCTTCCTCTTGCTCAGATTACTCACCTGAGGGGACATATATTCAAATTGAGGAAAGACAATTGTAGAATAGATGTGTGAAAATTTGTCTTTAGCCAGTGAGTGGTTGATCGTTGGAACAAACTTTTGTCTTCTCTTGTTTCAATGACTGGATACTCAGAAAACAGCAGGGCACAAATAATTTCAACATCCTTTGCATTAATTGGGTCTAAGCAATCCATTCTGGCCATCAAAAGCAATGCAGCACCACTTAGGCGGACGGTCGCACCGAATCTCACAGATACAAACAGCACACTGAATCGAAACAAAATCTTGTGAACACGAACCGATTCCAATGGTTTCTAAAAAGCAATAAATTAAGCTACTGAGAAGCACATGTGCACTGCTACATCTTGTTCCAAGAAACAAAGAATGATATGACTTATCTATATGAGAGATACGTAGCAATCGACAAAAGGTTAAAGGTTTGAATGGATTGAGTAAGTTGAACGTTAATGGCATTCTTACATTTGTTGGTTCAGGAAGGATTTTTGCAGGATAAATGTGTGGAAATTTTGTGCCAGTGGGTGGTTGATTGCCAGAATAGGTTTCCATCTGTTATGGAAGTGAATCAGTTTTTCTTTTTTTTAATGAAAACCTCAAACACGAGAGGTATTAGAACCTATAGTACTTAGTACCATGCATGGGTTGGAGGTTGAAAAGATGAAAGAAGATATTTGTTGACATTAGACTTGAACTTCTGTAGACTGTAATTTTCAGGAAATATGTATGAACAAAGGTTGTTCCAGAAAATGGCAGTTGAAAGAATAAACGAGGAAGATGAAAAGTTGGTTCTGTGACTTTGAAGTTGGACAGTAAATGGATGTTGGTTGGTGGCGGCACATGTTCGGGCTGTTTTGAAAGAGACAACGGGAATTATAGAAGCCAATTCAGAAGAACAGTGCCAATGGAAATATCTGTAGAAAAGGCATGCTGCAGAAACAGTGTCTCAGACAGCGTGGAGAGACTCTGTTAGAGATGAGTCATTAATTAACCTAATTGCCAGTTCTGAATGGAATCTAGAAGCCTTAGAGAGGTTTTGGGGGCACTGCCCCAGATGTGGGAACAATATTCCATGGTAGGGCAGATTTGAAATTTATACAGGGTGAACAGCTGTTTGGAAGAAAAGTAACGCCGAGAGCGAGAGAGAAAACAAAGTTTTTTAGATGCAGAGGAAGCAATATTTGTAATGTGCTTGTGCCAAGAGAAAGATTAGAAGTCAGAGTAATCCCCAAAAGAGATATATCATTTTGCCTAGAAATTGGAGTGTCACCAAAGATAAGCATAGGAGCAGTGGAGTCCTTTTTGCGAGATATAAGACAAGACTGAGTTTTAGAAAGATTGAAATCAACTAAGTTGTCTTTGCCCCACTGGAGAATTACCTGCAGATTGGAATTTAAGGAATTGGTAATGGATATCGAATAGAGGACTGTTAAATTGCATTTATATCATTCTTTCTTATATATTAATGGTCAGTGGCATAGTATTTAGGGTCAGGTGCCACTGGTGGTTTCCCACAACTGCACCGCATGTACTCTGTGATGGAATGCAGAACTATTGCAGAAGCCAGAACAAGTATCATGTCTGGTTTATGTAGTATTGTGTTTTGTTCTGTTATGTCTCTGGCTGCTTGGCCTTTATTTGTAATTTTGTACTTTAGTGCAAATCATATAGTCCTTTCTCTGCTTAGCATTAGCATTAGTAGAGGCATTTGATGCAAGAAAGCAAGCTTATGCAGCATCAGCCAAAAAAAAAAAAAAAACCCCAAATAAATAAATAAAAAATAACCACTTCCACTTCACCCCTCTGTTTATTCGAAATACCTGTCCAGCTGAGCCTTAAACTTATTTAGGCTATCAACTTCCACAACAAGGGATGGATGTCTATTCCACCAACCAACCATCTGCTGGCTAAAGGCAAATTTCCTCACGTCTATCCTACATCTGTCTTTTCTCAATTTGAATTTATGCCCTCTCAGGTGATTATTCTGAGCAAGAGGAAGAATCCCATCAGCATTGAGCATGCTCAAACCATTCAAGGCTTTATACACCTCTATCAGATCACCTTGCCGGTGCCTAGTCTCCAGACACTGTAATTTGCAAAACTTAAGCCTTTCTTCGTAAGAGCACCCCTTTGTTCCATTCACTAATCTTGTTGCCCAGTATTAGTCAGTAATAAAATCAAATGTAGAGAGAGTAGATATTTGCATTGTTTGTATTTATGTAGCATCATATAATTTCAGCTGTTAAAGCCTTAGGCCAACGATTTCCAAACTGGGAGGTGCGGACTAGTGCAAAAGGAGGCGCAAAAAGTTTAACAGAAATGTAATTTTCATAACATAACATATATAAATAAAAAAATATATACATATAAATAAACCTTCATAACATTAAATTTTATAACCTATTTTTTAAAGCATTTACCGCCACCTATCTCACTCTTACTTCGATATAAATATTTATTTGGAAAAAAATATATTATATTTTGCTGAAATGGATTGATGAATTATGATTGATATGATGTAATATAATATATATAATTTAGTGCATACTATGTATGACATATATAGGTTTCAGCGGTGTGCGATAGTGTTTTTATTATTTTTGGCTTGATTACTTACTGATAATAATCGTTAGTAATTTAGAAGTTCTAGTTCTAAATTTCTAACTAAATTACTAAGTTAGAAATTACTAATGTAATTTAGAACTAGCAGCAATAGTGGTTCTAAATTACTAACTGAATTTAGAACTACAGATGGTTATTATTTCATGTAGTATTAATAATTATTGTATTAACGTATTAAAAATAAGAAATTGCACAATTATAGATGCTTTACTTCAAGGGAGGCACCAAGAAAATTTTACAGGTCAAGGGAGGCATGGGCTCAGAAAGTTTTGAGAGCCGCTGCCTTAGGCTCTGAAGCTTGCGGCTGTACACACTATCAGATAGTGTAAATACATGTAGCCAAATTGCTAAAAATCCAAACTCATTTGCAAAAGATGGCATTCTTACTATATCTCTCATATTGGGAAATCCTTCAATCACTCTTGCACTTAGAAAACGTAATGCTTCCCATGTAGAATATATATCCATGTGAAAAATATGAATAAGTTGTGTTACTTATTCTCATTTCAGTGCCCCACCGCTAAGGTAACACTGTTTTGGAGATAGTTGGCTCCTCATTGGTGGGTGGATGGGTAGGCACCCAGTTTAAAAGATAACAACCCAATTGTCAACTTTTACACCAGAGACACAACTATCAACTATGTCTGGAATGGTGGCAGTCAATTGAGAATAAGTAAAAATAGACTTTTCTGCTTGAGAAGTATTATTCAAGTTGCAGTTTAGGTGGAGGAGAAACTCATTGTGAAGGATTTCACAATATGTGATGTGTAGCAAGAGTGCCACCTTTTGCAAATGAGTTTTGCTTTTTAGCAACAGTTATGTGTGTGAATGATGCATGTGCACTACTTGTAGGGTGACCATATATATTTTAGAGAAACTAGGACATTCCCATTTTTAAAAAGAGGACAAAACTAGGACATTTTAAACTTTTTTATTAACAAAAAATTATGAACGTTATATGATTTATTGATAAAATAGAAATTTCTTCTGATAAAATAAAACAGACATTCTTTTAAAAATACACTTAATACTTTTAAAAAATTAATATTTTCTAAGATTTTCGGCTGTTTAGTTATTCGATCTTAAAATTCTTGGCATTTCTTTTTCATATTATGTGTAGTAAACAATAAGCCTTTATTTACTTCAAACTGTAACAGGTTTCTTCCCTTTTGGTCATTGAATGTTCATCAATGAAGACCGAATATAGAAGGAATAAATACTATAATTTTTAATAATTCAGAACTTAATTCTAAAGTTTGACAAAAAAACACATTCCTTATGCAGTAGTTCATCAATTTCTTATTTTTTCCATGAATTTTATACCATGAGATTAACTGAACAGCCTTGAAGAATGGATAGGGTGACTATATATTTTTTATGAAAACTAGGATAGCAGAGGAAGAAATTTAATTTTAGGAAGAATACAAAAATAGGACTATAAATTTTTTTTTATTGCAAAAGGTAAACAGAAAATAGTTGCAAAATAAAATACATCTTGTTGACATAAAAATTAAATAGGTATTCTTTCAAAAAAACATTTAATAATTCATTGGAATTAATATTTACTTGAAGATAATTATGTGGTTGTAAAATTCTTCACATGTCATTTGCATATTATATATAGTAAATAATATTCCTTTAACAGCTTCAATTTTTAATTGGTTTCTCTCCTTTGTCCACTGACTATTTATCAATGAAAATACACGTTCAACATTTGCATTGTGGCCAAATACACAAAAGATGAATTGTACAATTTTTAGTAACTCTGAAGTTAATTCAGAAGTTTTGCATTGTTTAAAAAAGTCACCCATTTCTCATTTGCAGTTAATGTATTCCGTTTCTCATTTTCTTCTTGTGTTTCCAAGAATAACTCTAAATTATGCCATTGATCAAACAGTTTTACATCATCGTCTGTGACTCCCTTCTCACAAAGATATTCTAAGCAGGAATGAACATTGTCCCAAGAAGGAATTTCTGGCAAATCGATCCATTCTAAGATTTGAAACTCATCTAATGGTTTTAACCATGATTCAATATATTTTAAAGTACGGCCATACAAATTCTCGATTTGAACTCTAAACTGTGTGACTTCATTTTCCTTACCCTTTTCTGTTGCAATTTTTAGTATTGAGCACACTTTTAACGGAAGAAATTTATTGGTTTTCCTCTCCTTGAGCAAATGAAAAACAGTCTTAAGGATTTTCCGCACTTCAATTATTGAAATACAGTCTCTTTCAATACGTTTTATATTTTCTTGAAAGACTGACATGAATGAATGAGCGAATGACAGGTATGCCTCATTCATATCATCTTCAAAAAATGTTTGCAATATTGCTTGTGAATCTTCCAGCGACAGAAAATAGGATTTAAACCCTTCATAAAAAGTTCTAAAATGCGATTTATGGCTAGAAAGAGAGATAACCATCGCGTTTTGGTATAGTATAAAGGTTGCTTATACTCTGTCTACAAAATAGCAAAAGTCCTTTAGTGATTCAACTCTCACAGTATAAATAGAGAAATGATTGTAGATTACCCTAACCAGCATTTCTATATTGACTGGTAGCCCATCAAAACTATAATACACAGTATTATTTAAAACGTGTGCTGGACAACCAATTCCAATTAATTTATCATTTAAAGTTTTTCTTTTAGTTTAAAATACACATTATTTCTTCCAGTTCTTTTTACACTGGAAATATTGTTCAAGGTTTAGGCCTAAATGGTTATCTAATGAACTAATGAGACTCGTAACAGAGAAGAAAAATGCATGGGGTGCATATAAATTATCAAGCGACTCAGAAGTCTATGGCAGATATAAGCTAGTCTGTAATCAGGTCACAAAGGCGGTTAGGCAGGCGAAGGCAGATTACGAGAAATCATTGGCAAAAGATGCTAAGAAAAACAGCAAGGATTTCTTTACTTATATAAACTCTAAAAGGAAGGGGATGAATCTGATTGGTCCACTTGACATCGATGGTTCGACTGTTGATCCTGCTCAGATAGCAAACAAACTGAATGAGTATTTTGCATCTACATTCACACATGAGGAATTATTAAGGTTTGAAAATGGCAAAGGTTATCAAATTGTAGCAGGATACTTAATGATTTTGTAATAACTGAGAGCAAAGTGGAGGAGAAATTGTTGAAGTTAAACATAAGAAAGGCATCTGGAGTGGATGGGATCTATCCAGTTATATTAAAGGAGGCAGCAAAGCAACTAAGCAAACCCTTAGCCATAATTATGAGAGCATCCTTGGACTCAGGGGAGGTTCCCACGGACTGGAGATGTGCAAATGTATCCCCAATTCACAAAGGGGGATCGAAGGGTGACACAAGTAATTAGAGACCAGTTAGTTTAACTTCTGTTCCTGGTAAAATAATGGAGTCACTGGTTAAAGATGCATTGCAGGATCATCTAGACAAGACTGCTGCAATAATTCAGACACAACATGGGCTTATTAAGGGAAAGTCTTATCTTACAAATTTGATAGGATATTTTGATGTGGTTACAAAGGAACTGGATGCAAAAAATAATTTTGATATCATATATTTGGATTTCAGGAAAGCTTTTGACATTGTTGCGCATGAAAGACTATTGTACAAATTGGAGCAGAATGGTATTAAGGATAAGTGGCTACAATGGATAAAAGGATGGTTAAGTGGGAGAAGAGAGAGGGTGGTAATCAATGGGGTCTGCTCTTCGTGGACTAATGTTATTAGTGGAGTCCCACAGGGTTCGGTGTTGGGTCCACTGTTTTGTATATTTATCAATGATATTGATGAAGGTATATCAGGCTTAATGTTGAAGTTTGCAGATGATACAAAGGTTGGCAGGGTTGTTAATGACAGTAATGGCAGTGTGCTACTGCAACAGGATCTAGATAATTTGGGCAGATGGGCTAAGAAGTGGCACCTGAAGTTTAACCTTGACAAATGCAAAGTACTGCATATGGGTAGAAGTAACCCCAGAGAAATGTACCAACTGTGTGGTACTACACTTTAAGGTGGTAGAAAATGAAAAAGACCTGGGAGTAATTGTGCAGACAGATATGAAGTTTTCTGAGCAATGCATACAGGCTGCCAGGGCAGGTCATGGGGTTTTGTCAGTGATATATAGGAATTTTGGTAGCAGGGAAAAGGAGGTGATTGTCCGTCTGTATAAGGCAATGGTCAGGCCATGCCTTGAGTACTGTGTACAGGTCTGGAGGCCTCATTTTAGGAAGGATGTAGATTTACTTGAGCGTGTACAGAGAAGGGCAACAAGATTGGTGAGGGGAATGAAGGGATCCTCTTACCAAGCGGGGCTTAAATTCTGCAAATTGCAGTGGCTGGAGACTAGGCACCTGCACGGTGATCTGATTGAGGTGTATAAGGCCTTGAATGGGTTGAGCACGCTGAATTCTGATGGGATCCTTCCCCGTGTTCAGATTACGAACCTAAGGGGGCATAAATTCAAATTAAGAAAAGACAGGTATAGAATAGATGTGCGTAAATTTGCCTTTAGCTAGCAGGTGGTTAATTGCTGGAACAAACTTCCATCTGTTGTTGTGGAAGTTGATAGGTTAAATAAATTTAAGGAGGAACTGGACAGGCATTTGGAGGGAATTGTGTGTGTTTTTTTTTTTGGCTGATGTTGATATTGGACTTGAACTTCTGTAGATTGTAATTTTCAGGAAATACGTATGAAGGAAGGTTGTTCCAGAAAACGGCAGTTGAATGAATAAATGAGGAAGATGAAAAGTTGGTTCTGTGGGTTTGAAGTTGGACAGTAAATGGATGTTGGTTGGTGGCGGCACGTGTTCGGACTGTTTTGAAAGAGAGAGCGGGAATTATAGAAGCCAATTCAGAAGTGCCCATGGAAGTATCTGTAGAAGAGGCATGCAGCAGAAACAGTGCGTCTATGAGAAAGCGAGTGGAGAGACTCTGTTAGAGATGAATCATTAATTAACCTAACTGCCCTCTTCTGAATGGAATCAAGAAGCCTGAGAGAGGTTTTTTGGGGGCACCACCCCAGATGTGGGAACAATATTCCATGGCAGGGCGGATTTGCGATTTATACAGAGTGAGCAGCTGTTTGGGAGAAAAGTAACGCCGAGAGCGAAAGAGAAAACCAAGTTTTTTAGATGCAGAGGAAGCAATATTTGTAATGTGGTCGTGCCAAGAGAGATTAGAAGTCAGGGTAATCCCCAAAAGAGATATATCATTTTGCCTAGAAATCGGAGTGTCAATAAAGATAAGCATAGGAGCAGAAGAATCCTTTTTGCGAGATATAAGACAAGATTGAGTTTTAGAAGGGTTGAAATCAACTAAGTTGTCTTTGCCCCACTGGAGAATTATCTGAAGATCGGCATTTAAGGAATTGGCAGCAGATTTTCGAGAACTTGAAGCTGATTGAGCTGGACAAGGTTTCTCAAAATGGAAAGTTGAATGCAATGTGCTATCATCGGCAAAACTATGGATAGGATTTCCAGTCAGTGGAAGAAGGTCATTGATATACAAGAGGAAAAGAGTGGGGGAAAGAACTGAACCTTGGGGGACACCGGCATTAGTGGAGAAGTTAGAAGACAGAGAGCCATCTACCATCATCCTTAGTGAGCGATCAGAGAGAAAACTGGATAACCAATTACTAAAAACAGTTGGCAAACCATAAGATGGAAGCTTGTTTAGAAGACCTTTATGCCAAACACGATCAAAAGCCTTTGAGATGTCAAGAGCAACTACTTGTGTTTCACCGAACCTTTCCATTGAATTAGTCCATAAATGGGTAACATAAGCCAGAATATCACCAGTGGATTGACATTGACGGAATCCATACTGGCGATCGTTGATCAGACGGAAGGTTTCTATGTAGTTTAAGAGTTGGCGGTTAATTGATTTCTCCATTACTTTAGAAAGAGTAGAAGTAATTGCAATGGGACGATAATTGGATGGGAGGGATTTGTTACCCTTTTTAGGAACTGGCTGGATATGAGCAAATTTCCAAGCAGAAGGAAAAACACCTTTGGAATAAGAAAGTGAAAAAAGGCGACAAAGAATAGGAGTAAGTTCAGGAGCACAGGTTTTGAGAACAAGTGGAGAAATACCATCGGGACCTGGAGCTTTCTTAGCATCAAGATTCATCAAAATCCTTCTGATATCCTTTTGACGGAAGACCACAGGAGGCATTGAATGGAGCGTGTTAGGAATGGTGGGAGGTGTTTTACCAAGATCATTAATACATGAGCTCGAAGAAAAATGGGATGCTAGCAGGTGAGCTTTATCCTTGGCTGAAGTGACAACAGAACCATCTGGTTTGGACAGAGGTGGGAGCAGAGATGGGCAAAAGTTGCGGCCAATAGCTTTGGCAAGAGACCAGAATGCTCGGCTACCATTAGGGAAAGAAGCAAGTTTTCTACTCTTAGCCTGTTCAAACTCTAGTTTGGACTGATTAATAACTGCTTTACAATTGTTGCGAGCTTTGGTGTAGGCAGAAAAATGAAACTGAAGAATTAGAAACAAGCCAATTACGATATGCAACGTTCTTCTCTTGGACAGCCTTAGCACATTTATTGGAAAACCAAGGTTTAGATAAAGGACGAGATTTTAAAGTGGAGTATGGGATAAAGAATTCCATTCCTGCAAGAATAATTTCACTGACACGATCTGAGCAAACGTTGACATCAGAAGTTTTGAAACAGTAATCAGACCAAGGAAAAGAAGAAAAGAAGTCTCGCAGGTCATCCCATTTTGCATTCTTGTAATGTCAAACAACACGAGGTTGGGAATAGCCATGAGATAAAGGTTCCATTGGAGAAGAGACAATCACCAAGTTGTGATCTGAAGTGCCTAAAGGACCTTTCACTTCAACCTTTTACTTAGAAGGGTTGTTTGTGAGGAAAAGATCAAGCGTATTGGCTGTATGATTAGGATTGTCTGGTATTCTTGTAGGTAAATGAACAATCTGTGCTAGGTCATTAGTAATTGCAAAAGCCTCAGCATCTCGACCTGCTGGGTCGGTGTGACTAGAAAACGGAAGCCAGCTGGAGTTGTGAACGTTAAAATCACCAAGGAAAATTACCTCACTGTTAGGAAAGTTGGACTGGAGAAAGTCAAGTTGCAAAGAGAGGAAGTCAAAGAGCTCCAAGTGATTAGTGGAGTTGGGAGAACGGTAGAGACAACAGATGAATTTTACACAATGAGGTAGAGAGATTTTAAGCCAGAGAAGATCAAAGAGAGGAGATTCCAAATTGCTAAGTCTCTGACAGGGAATATCAGAATGGACATATGCACAAGTACCACCTTTGAGGCGAAAGGAATCATACAGCAAATAATTTGGACATCTGAGATGAGCAGTAGTTGAATTAACTGATAACTGAGATTCAGTCAGAAAAAGTACATGGGGTTTGGAAGACTGCAAGTGGAAATGGACATCGTTGAGATTAGAATTGAGACCACGTATATTTGTGAAATGAATTAGGAAGTCCTTGGGAGGTTTAGATCTTTTCGCAGATAAGCTTGCTCTATTATTTTGACAATTCATGGTGTATTCAATAGTAAGAAAAAGTATTTAGTTATAATGTTCTTTTTGGTTAAAACATCACATATCATATTTGCAATTGCGTGCGATTGCTCATTGGGTTGATTAATTATATCTAATAATTTACATTTAGTTCCACCGTTTTGATAAAGTACTGAATTAAAATTGGGAATATTTTCAGTGAACCATGATTGCTAGCATCTGTTGAAATGCTTATATATGGTATGTTCTTTAAATCATTCATTACAAGACCAATTGTATGTGGTCCAAAAATATTATTTATGATAGCCTTAGTCTTGGCACAACATTTTTTGACAAATATATGTGAATCAGGAAACATTCTTTTCATTAGCGGAATCCAACAATCCAGCGAGCAGTATGATTGGTGATGCATTACTGTATGATGTGCTGCACGCCTTCAGAAGTTCTGATGAGTTTAACATCCTTGTTAGGTACAATAAATTTTTTCAAAACATTTGATGAAGCCGATGCACATCTGGTGTTATGCTTATGTTTTTCAGTGTTCAGATGTTCTTTCAAATCAAGTTTTCCTTTATTTGCAACAGAAATAACACTATTGCAAATGATACAGATTACATCATGTTTAGTTTTTACCTTTCTTGAATGAAGGATGTTCTTGAACCATTTCATTAGTTACTATGCACTTCCTTTTTCCCATGTTTTTGCAGCAGTACTGCATACCATACATTGCTTGCTTTTGAAAAACAGTAGCAACTACTTGCCACGGACAAAAACCTAAAACAATACTTTGATATTATCGATGTTTTTGCTGCGATTGTGTGTACTGTGGCACTTTTCTGTTATAGCCGCCGTAACTTCTGTGCTATCTATTGGCGGCCGCATAAGCTATAACGCTCTCCATTGACGTAGATATGACAGCATGTGTGGTCTGTGATATTTAATGAAAACTCAATGATAGCGCAGCAGTCACGGTGGATATAACAGAAAAGTACCCATACTGTATGTACCATAATTTGTTTGGGTATCACTCACATTCTTATAAGTGATGCTTAAATGAATACAGAGGGTGTAAAAATTTAAAGTGAATGTAAATCTCGAGTTGTAAATAGGAAAAACGAGAACAAATTTTAAAAACCCGTGAGGACATCCGAGGACACCTTAAAAAAGAGGACATGTCCTCGGAAACCCGGACGTATGGTCATCCTAACTACCTGATATATTTACATTGGGTTGGCTTCACATTAATAACACCTCCTTTTGTAGGACTGGTCTGTGATGCTGGTGAAGGCTC
Organism: Mastigoproctus giganteus; assembly: GCF_048544385.1. Lineage (NCBI taxonomy): Eukaryota > Metazoa > Arthropoda > Arachnida > Uropygi > Thelyphonidae > Mastigoproctus > Mastigoproctus giganteus. The sequence goes on along the minus strand of NC_143585.1, from coordinate 60,168,779 downwards.
AAAGCTGGCAATGACTGATGTGGTTTGCACACATGGTGATCCGTTTTTAGATGTCTGCAAGGAAGAACGAGTCTGTGCCTGACTGCATGTGGCAGTATATCGATAACACCTAATGGGGTTAACTGCACCTGCTTTGTCGTTAAGTTTACTGTGACTGACTCAACAGTGGTTGAACAACAAGCCAAAGGTCACATGGGGCTGACATCCATGTTTAAGTGTTTTGTCTCACCTTGTAACACAGCAATGATTTAGCATAGCAGCCCAGCTAATCATTCAGTACAATGAAGAAATAGCGAAACCAATATCCACATGGGCTATTCACCAGACGTTAGCTTGTATAAGCTGTGGCTGTTAGCCATCGCAGGTACTCATGATCACTGCAAGATACAAGAAACTGCACTTCAGCACCATCACCAGCCCACTGACATGTGGAAATCTGTTGCTTGGTTTAATGAATCCTGTTTCTAATTCTGTATTGCTAATGAGCATATCTGCATTTGGAGAAAGCAACAGGAGCCCATGGCATTTGGATGTACTGTTGTTTTGCACGCTGGGGGCAGTGATGTTATGGTTTGGGGACTGTTTCCGTGGTATGCCCTGGGTCGTCTGGTCACTGTTAGTCAATGGCTCAATGGGAACCTTTTTTTTTTTATCAACGTTGCCGAACAAGTACACCCCTTCATGATGATAATAGTGTATCTAGAAAACTGCAGCATCTATGAAAAAGACAGTGCTCCATGTCACATAGCCTGGCAGGTTGCTAACTTGTTTTAGGAACACGACAGCTAATTCTCCATGCTCCTGTGTGCTCGAGTGAAATAATGTCCCATTTATTTCACTCTATCTCAACCCAGTTGAAGATGTTTGGGACCTACTGGAAAAGGATATTTGACAATGTATGGGTATTACTGTACACATGCAATGTACGGGTAGCACTACCACAGGACATCCATTACAACAACTTGTGGAGTCCAAGCTGCAATGTGTATGGACTGTATTATGGGCAAAAGGTGGCCTTACAAGGTATTATGTAGGTGTTGCTAATGCAAAGCCAACCTAAAGTGTATGTAACTTAAATCTCTCTCTCTCTCTCTCTCTCTCTCTCTCTCTCTCTCTTTTCAGATGGTGCTTAAATATATTAATTTATTTCTAATTCTGAAAATAGTGAGCCTTATAGTTCTGTTTCATGTATAATATATTTATCTCTTGTTTTTTTTTTTTTATGAAGATAGTTTAGCTGCAATGGGTCAGACACTTTCTGAACCTGTGACTGTTAAAGAAACTTCAAGTTGTGCAAATGAATTCGTAAAAGTAGGTGCTTCATCCATGCAGGGATGGAGAATTAGTATCCTTTTTGTTTTATGTGCTCTTTGCTGCCACTGTCTTCAACATGTAATATTTTAGTTAAATATTTGACTAATTCCTTAAAAATGAATATATAACCATGTGAAAAATATGAGATTGTCTGCTGTGATTTTAGTTGTAAATATTCCAGCATAGTCTAAGCAGATTTAACAGATTTGTTGTCCAGCATATACCGGTATGCACTCTTATATATGTTGGATATGACATTCTAACATATACAAGTTTCTCTCACTGATCATTACCCTCTCCAGTTATTCAGTTTCCTTTTAATACTGGTTTCACCATTCACAAACTAAGTATTGCTTATTTCTGGAAAATAAGGTGTTGATAACAATGTAAGGTAAAATGTTTAAAAAAAATAACTATCAGTACAACTATTTTATTTATTAGATACTGTACTATGATTAATGTATATTCATGCATTATTATTAAGGAAGTTACAAATTTTTAAAAATATCTTTTGACTACCTGGTGAATCAGTAAAATTTTTTAGTTATTTGCAAATCGATAATCCCATCAGAACTGAAGAATCTGAAGAAATGAAGGAAGAATCCCATCAGAACTGAGCCTGCTCAATCCATTCAAGACTCTATACACCTCACTTAGATCACCTCACAGTTGCCTAGTTTCCAGCTGCTGCAATTTGCAGAATTTAAGCCTTTTTTCGTAAGAGCACCCCTTTGTTCCCCCTTACTAGTCTTGTTGCCCTTCTCTGTACTTGTTCTAGCAACTCTATGTCCTTCCTAAAATGAGACTTCCAGACCTGTATGCAGTACTCAAGGTGTGGCTTGACCTTATACAAGAGGATTATATCCTTATCCGTGCTAGCAAAATTCCTGTATATCATTAGCATTAGTAGAGGCATTTGATGCAAGAAAGCAAGCTTATGCAGCATCAGCCAAAAAAAAAAAAAATAATAAATAGATAAATAAATAAAAAATAAAATAAATAAAAAATAACCACTTCCACTTCACCCCTCTGTTCGTTCGAAATACCTGTCCAGCTGAGCCTTAAACTTATTTAGGCTATCAACTTCCACGACAAGGGATGGACGTTTATTCCACCAACCAACAACCCGCTGGCTAAAGGCAAATTTCCTCACATCTATCCTACATCTGTCTTTTCTCAATTTGAATTTATGCCCTCTCAGGTGATTATTCTGAGCAAGAGGAAGAATCCCATCAGCATTGAGCATGCTCAAACCATTCAAGGCTTGATACACCTCTATCAGATCACCTCGCCGGTCCCTAGTCTCCAGACACTGTAATTTGCAAAACTTAAGCCTTTCTTTGTAAGAGCACCCCTTTGCTCCATTCGCTAATCATGTTGCCCTTTTCTGTACTCGTTCCTGCAGCCCTACATCCTTCTTAAAATGAGGCCTCCAGACCTGTATACAGTACTAAAGGTGTGGCCTGACCATTGCCTTATACAAGGGGATAATCACCTCCTTATCCCTGCTAGAAAATTTCCTGTATATCATCAACAATACACCATGAGCTACTCTTGCAGCCTGTCTGCACTGCTCAGAAAACTTCATATCTGCCTGCACAATTACCCCCAGGTCCTTTTCATTCTCTACCAGTTCTCTGTCAGTGTAGTACTACAGAGTTGATACGTCACTCTGGGGTTGCTGTTTCCCATATGAAGTACTTTACATTTGTCAATGTTAAAGTTCATTTGCCACCTCTCAGCCCATCTGCTCAACCTTTCCAGATCCTGTTGCAGCAGCATAGTGTCAGTAGTGTCCTTGACAATCCTGCCAACCTTCGTATCGTCGGCAAACTTGGACATTAAGCTTGATATACCATCATCAATATCATTTATAAATACAGAAAACAATAATGGACCCAATACTGAACCCTGAGGGACTCCACTAATAACATTAGTCCACGATGAGCAGTGTCCATTGATTACCACTCTCTGTCTTCTCCCCCTCAACCACCCCTTTATCCACAGCAGCAATTTGCCTCCAGTGCCACACTGCTCCAATTTGTGCAGCAGTCTTCCATGTGCAACAGTATCAAAAGCCTTTCTAAGATCCAAGTATATAATATCAAAGTTATTCCATCCAGTTCTTTTGTGACTGCATCATAGTATCCAATCAAATTGGTCAGGCAAGACTTCCCCTTAGCAAAACCATGCTGTGTCTGAGCTATGACTGAATTCTTGTCTAGATGATCCTGCAGTGCTTCTTTAACCAGTGACTCCATTAATTTTCCAGGAACAGAAGTTAAACTAACAGGTGTATAATTATTTATGTCGCCCTTTGATCCTCCTTTGTGAATTGGGGTTACATTTGCACATCTGCAGTCCATGGGTACTTCCCCTGGGTCCAAGGAAGCTCTCATAATTATGGCTAAGGGTTTGCTTACTTCCTTTTCCGCTTCCTTTAATATAACTGGATAGATCCCATCCACCCCAGGTGCCTTTCTTGTATTTATCTTCAACAATTTCTCCTCCACTTTACTTTTAGTTATTACAAGATTCTCTAGCTTACTGCCAGAGTTGAATACACCTCTGGCATTCCCCTCACTGAATAACTCCTCATGTGTGAATGTTGATGCAAAATATTCATTCAGTTTGTTAGCTACCTGAGCAGGATCATCAACAGTTGACCCATCGATATCAAGTGGACCAATCTGATTCATCCCTTTCCTTCAAGAGTTTACATAAGTAAAGAACTCTTTGCTGTTTTTCTTTGCATCCCTTGCCAAAGATTTCTCGTAATCTGCCTTTGCTTGCCTAACCTCCTTTGTAACTTGGTTACAGATCAACTTGTATCTATCATATCATTGAGAAGACACCATGAGCTACTCTTGCAGCCCATCTGCACTGCTCAGAGAACTTCATATCTGCCTGCACAATTACCGCCAGGTCCTTTTCATTCTCTACCACTGTCAGTGTAGTACCACAGTTGATACGTCACTCTGGGGTTGCTGCTTTCCATGTGTAGTACTTTACATTTGTCAATGTTGAACTTCATTTGCCACCTCTCAGCCCATCTGCTCAACTTTTCTAGATCCTGTTGCAGCAGCGTACTGTCATTAGTATCCTTAAGAACCCTGCCAACCTTCGTATCATCTGCAAACTTGGACATTAAGCTTGATATACAATCATCAATATCATTTATAAATACAGAAAACAACAATGGACCCAACAATGAATCCTGAGGGACTCCACTAATAACGATGACTTTAACAATGAGCAGTGTCCATTGATTACCACTCTGTCTTCTCCCACTCAACCATCCCTTTATCCATAGCAGCAATTTCCCTCCAATGCCACACTGCTCCAATTTGTGCAGCAGTCTTCCATGTGCAACAGTACCAAAAGCCTTTCTAAGATCCAAGTATATAATATCAAAGTTATTCCCTGCATCCAGTTCTTTTGTGACTGCATCATAGTATCCAATCAAATTTATCAGACAAGACTTCCCCTTAGCAAAACCATGCTGTGTCTGAGCTATGACTGAATTCTTGTCTAGATGATCCTGCAGTGCTTCTTTAACCAGTGACTCCATTAATTTTCCTGGAACAGAAATTAAACTAACAGGTCTATAATTACTTGTGTTGCCCTTTTACCCTCCTTTGTGAATTGGGGTCACATTTGCACATATCCAAGTCAATGGGTACCTCCCCTGAGTCTGAAGCAGAAGCTTTCATAATTATGGCTAAGGGTTTGCTTACTTCCTTTGCTGCCTCCTTTAATATAACTGGATAGATCCCATCCACCCTGTGTGCCTTTTTTTATGTTTATCTTCAACAATTTCTCCTCCACTTTCCTCTCAGTTATTACAAAATCATCCAGCTCACTGCCAGAGTTTAACTCACCTTTGGCATTCCTTTCCCTGAATAACTCCTCATGGGTAAATGTAAATGCAAAATACTCTTTAGTTTGTTAGCCAACTGAGCAAGATCATCAACAGTTGAACCATCAATATCCATTGGACCAATCTGATTCATCCCTTTCCTTCTAGAGTTTACATAGGTAACGAACTCTGTTGTTTTTTTGCATCCTTTGCAGATTATGGGAAATCCTTTGCCAAGGATTTCCCATAATCTGCTTTTGCGTGCCTGATCTCTTTTGTGACTTGGTTACAGACCAGCTTATATCTATCATAGGCTTCCATGTCACCTATTAATTTATAAGTACAGTCAGTCCTTGTATAACACGTGTTTACACTACACGAATTTGATTATACCCTATTTATAAATAGGGGAACGATATCTTATACAACACGAACCGAATTCACTTATGCACAATTCGCCTTTGTATTTACAAGAAATGGCAGTCGGACACGAAATCACCCCAACTGAATGCAACACGATAGGAATGAAGAGAAGATTCTGAAAATGTATTTGTGTTTTATATCAGTGAAGGGGAAACACATTTCACCATAATTACATAAAACCAATACAATTCAACTATCGGTATAATCGCAAATGCAATTGTATGGAGTTTACTACCAGTTTATAACAGATTCCACTAGCAGAAACGCAACTGGAAATTGTTTTATGGTAGTAACCCCTAGGAATGTGCTTTAGTAAAATGTGAGGTGTTAATAGTGTATCTCTGCCTTTATGTTGTTGTTTATTCAGTTGCTACATGCACGCAGCTTGCCTCCTCGTTTTGTAATTATGCTTTATTCCCTAAAAATGAGTAAAATACTTTAAAGGTGTGAAAAGGAAGCGTCCTTGTGAAGACACTGCAGATTCAGAGAGAAAAAGAAAAGCAATATCGATAAACAGAGGCGGACTGGGTCAAAATTCTTACCAGGGAAAATTTGTAGTGGCCTCATACTATGGTTTATGGCCAAAATCACACCGGCCTCCGGCCCACTGGGGTTTCCCCAGTAAGGCTTATGGCCAGTCCACCTCTGTCGATAGAGAAAAAATATGAAATTGTGAAACGCTTTGAGTGAAATGAAAGACCATGTGATATTGCACATGTTACAGACCTAAATGAGGCAACGCCGAGAATTACAAAGGATGCAGAGAAAATAAAAACAACTGTCATAGCAGGAACAACTCAAAGTGTAATTAAAATCCATTAGATTAAGATACAAAGAATTGGAAGAGATGGAACGGCTGTCATCTGTTTGGAGAGAAAATCAAACAAAAAACAAGTTTGCTTACGATAGCAGCAAAGGCATTAGCAATATTTTATTACGTAATAGTCGTAATAAAATACTTACCTATTTTATTAAGATTATTTATAGTGTTTGGTAATGTTTTGGTTACAAATGTGTGTTCAATCTTGGGTGGTCGGCGCCTAACCCTGTTTTTCCCATAGGGCCTGTTGTTTATATTGCATGATTTTGCATTGCATGGGATTTCTAGGAACACAACTATTGTGCTATACGAGGACTGACTGTATCCCATGCATTTTTCTTCTCTGCCACATGTCTCATTAGTTCATCTGACATCCATTTAGGCCTAATCCTTGAACAATATTTCTTAGTGGTATGTAAAGCCTAGTAGCTTCCAAGATAAATTCTTTGAATGTTTCCCATTTTGAATTTGCTGTTGGTAACATCATCAGTTGGTCCCACCGTATAGAATTTAAATACTGTCTCAAACCACCGTAGTCACCTTTACGAAAGCAAAAACCCTTCCCTACACCTTTGATGGTAGTTACCTCTTTGAGTAAATCCCACTTCAGCACACTGTGATCACTGCCACCTAGTGGTTCCTTTATCTGCAGATTCTTAATGCATGAAGAATCACTACTGATAATCAGATCAAGAGTATTACTCCCTCTAGTTGCCTCCTGAACATGCTGATGTAGAAAACAATCATCCAATAAATCCACAAAAGCCTTGCTAGTGTGTGAGTGACCAACCGGAAAATTCCAGTCAATATCTGGGAAATTAAAATCCCCCATTATAAGACTCTCTGATTTACTGGCCCACTCTATTTCTCTATACAGTTTCTTATTATACTCATCAGAGTCATTAGGCCTATAGCACTATCCAGCAATGTCGACTGGCTTTACTTCCTTGAATTTTGTGTTTCTTAACTAATAGTATAACTCCTCCTCCTCCTCCCTTCCTATCTTGTCTATCCTTCCTGTACACATTCTACTCCCCAAATTCCAGTTCTGCATTCCTCTTATACCTGTGTGACACCACGTCTCTGATATCCCAACAATATCTGCCTTTGATGTTCTGAGCAATACCAAATTCATCAAATTTATTTACCAAACTCCTAGCATTGGTGTACATGTAAGTATACGTGCACCTGTTCCTATTCTTAGCTACCCTAACACAACCCATGTGTTTACTTATACTGCAATGACTCCCGGCAGTCTCTGAAATTCCCTGCATCTTGTTTTTCAGTGCTGCTCATTCCAGTAGAAGCAAACTTTGACATTAAGCTTGATATACCTTCATTAATGTCATTGATAAATATACAAGACAAAAATGGATCCAACACCAAACCCTGGGAGACACCACTAATAACATTAGTCCACGAAGAGCAGTGTCCATTGATTACCACTCTGTATTCTCCCACTCAACCATCCTTTAATCTGTTGTAGTAACTTTCTATTAATGCTATACTGCTCCAATTTGTACAGTAGTCTTTCAGGTGCAACAATATCAAAACCTTTCCTGAAATCCAAGTATATGATATCAAAATTATTTTTTGCATTCAGTTCCTTTGTGAACACGTCATAGTATCCAATCAGTTTGATCAGACAAGACTTCTCCTTAACAAACCCATGCTGTGTCTCAATTATTACTGCAGTCTTGTCTAGATGATTCTGCAATGCTTTTTAACCAGTGACGGACACGAGATGTTGGGCAAAGGTGCGTGTCACTTAGCAGCAATCTTGGAATCTAACAATCCCTCTTAAGGACTGAGATCTGTTGCTGCATGAGATGGGGAGGTGAGGGAAAGACATCTTCGTTTTGCTTTGAGATGTTCGATGTGGTGGAACCCCTTCAGAAACCTCCAGAAGGAGAGCAGACTTGATTACAGACAAGATTATATCTACCATAGGCTTCTGTCGCCTGATAATTTATATGCATCCCATGCATTTTTGTTCTCTGTCTCGAGTCTCATTAGTTCATCTGACCTCCATTTAGGCCTAAACCTTGAACAGTATTTCTTAGTTGGAATGAAAAGCCACTAGCCTCCAAAATTAAGTCCCTTGAAAGCTTCCCATTTAGAATTCAACATTGGTAACATCATCAGTTCATCCCACTTTTCAGAATTTACAAACTGTCTGAGACCTCTGTAGTCGTCTTTACGAAAGCAAAAGCCCTTCTCTTTAGACTTGATGGTAGTGACATCTTTAAGTAATTCCCACATCAGTATATTCTGATCACTGTCACCCAGTGGTTCCTTTATCTGTAAATTCTTAATGCATGAATAATCACTGCTGATAATCAGATCAAGAGTATTACTCCCTCTGGTTGCCTCTCAAACATGTTGCTGTAGAAAACAGTCATCGAATAAATCCACAAAAGTCTTGCTAGTGTACAACAAACCCACAAGTTTCAGTCAATATTTGGAAAGTTAATCTTCCATTATAAGACACTGAATTACTGGCCCACTTATTTCTCTGTAAAATTGTTAATTGTATTCATTGGAGTCATTAGGCCTATAACAAACTTCTATTGTCATTTTTGCTTTCCTAGTGATTATATCACATCACACTGACTCAACATTGCTTGTCCATCTATGTCAGCTGGATGCACTTCCTTAGATTTTGTAATTTCCCAACTCACAGCAAACCCCTCCACCCTTCCTATTGTGTCTATCCTTTCTGTGTACACATCATATTACCCAAATCCCAATTCTGCATTCCTTATATCTGTGTGACACCATGTCTCTGATATCCCAACAATATCCGTCTTCGATGTCTTTACCAGCACTTTAAATTCATGAAATTTATTTACTATACAAAACAGATGCATGTATACTTACATTAGAGTACATGCAAGTATACATGCATCTGTTCTTACTCTTAGTTACCCTAACAGTGTTTAGGCCTATTTACTTGTTCCACTATGACTCCCAGTAGCTCTTAAATCCCCAGCACTTGCTTTCCAGACTGCTGCTCATTCCAATAGAAATCTGCAAGAATCACTTTCCCCTCTGCCTACAGCCATTGTTTAATCTATTAGTCTGTGTATCCCCCCAAGCTAGAAGTTTTCCAACCCACCCGACATTGCCTCAATAGCATCAGCAAATATTCTTGCAACCTTTCTATTTAAGTGTATCCCATCCCTGTAAAAGCAATCTCTCCTGTGAACAAGCACAGACTACACTGAGAAAAATTCTGCACCACGAGCCTTGCACAAACTCTTCAGGGCTGAGTAGTGATATGTAGTGATCTATAATAATCATGTCAAATGTCATGGCAGGGGAGACTGGAAAAACTGTTCCACATTACATGACCAAACCTTTCACATATTAGTACACTATGATCACTGCCACCTAGTGGTTCCTTTATCTGTAGATTCTTAATGCATGAAGAATTGCTACTTATAATCAGATAAAGCTGATTATAAGTAGCAATTATGCTGCTGTAGAAAACCGTGATCCAATAAATCCACAAAAGCTTTGCTAGTGTGTGAGTGACCAACCCACAAGTTCCAGTCAGTATCTGGGAAATTAAAATCCCCCATTGTAACACAATCTGATTTATTGGCCCACTCTATTTCTCTGCACAATTGCTCGTCAGAGTCATTGGGCCTATAACACACTCCTACTCAATTTTGCTTTCCCAATGCTTACGTCACACCAAACTGACGACACTGCGCTGTCCACCCATGTCAACTGGCTGCACTTTCTTAGATTTTGTGTTTCTTAACTAATAGTATAACTCCTCCTCCTCCTCCTCCCTTCCTATCTTGTCTATCCTTCCTATACACATTGTACTCCCCAAATTCCAATTCTGCATTCCTTATATCTGCGTGACATCACGACATCACATCTCTGATATTCCAACAATATCTGCCTTTTGATGTTCTGACCAACACATCAAATTTATTTACCAAACTCCTAGCATTGGTGTACATGCAAGTATACATAAACCTGTTCTTATTCTTAGCTACCCTAACACAGTCCATGTATTTACTTGTTCCATGATGATTTCCAGCTATCTCTGAAATTCCCCGCACCTTATTTTCCAGCCTGCTGCTCATTCCAATAGAAGCAGTGCAAGAATCACTTTCATCTCTTCCAGCGGCTACTGTTAATCTATTTGTCCATGTATCACCCCCAAGCTAGCAGTTTTCTGACCCACCTAACACTGCCATGATAGTATGAGCAAATATTCTTGTACCCTTTCTATTTAAGTGCAACTCACTCCTGTAGAAGCAGTCTCTCCTGTTAACAAGCACAGACCAGGCTGAAAAAAATTCTACCCCTTGAGCCTTGCACAATCTCTCCAGGGCCGAATTGATTGACAAGACTTTCATCATATACTCCTTCCTATCGTGTCTGGGCAGATTTGCAGACGCTTTCAAATTTAACCCTAACTTGAGGCTTTTTTTTTTTTTTTTTCAACATTGACCTGTACTTGTTAAGTAATTCTGCCGTTCTCCTACTCTTAATATCATTAGTGCCAACGTGTACAACGACATGACCTTTTGTGCCCTTAAAAGATGATATCCGCTCTACTGTTATTTTTGTGAACAGTCTACTCCAGCCCACGTGCAACATCTTGAAAAGTGCTTTCTTCTGGAAGTTCTTCATCATTGATGGCTTTCACATCTGTCATTTCAACTGGGCTTTGAGGAATAATTGCAACCTCTACAGATTCACTTGATTCCTTATGCCGGATTACTCAAATCCATTAACACTTTTGCGACTTCACTAATTGTCAGCAAAGAGTGGTGTGCCATAATGTATTACAGTAGGTGTTCATTATATACCTCTATATAACGAAATCGATTGTTCGTTTGAAAAAATTTGTTAAACAGAAATTTCATTATAAAGAAATATGACCTTTTCAAGGAAATGAAAAATACTGTAATTCAACATTCAGAAATATAGTAAAAGATAGGAAATAGATCAGAAATAATGGGAATGAATAAATTTTCTAACATTTTAAAACAATTTATTAATACAGGTGGTCCTCTCCTATCTGAGGATAATTGGTTCCTGAAAATTCCACTTAAAACGGGGACAAAATTTTCATAATGTTTATTATGTACTTATACATAGTAAAAAAAATGGATTGAAGGAACTGAAAAATGAGACACTTATTTTATTAAATTTTTTTTATTATAATCTGCTGAACAATGTTAAGGGTAAGTAAAGTTTATTGAAGTTACACTTTATTTCAGTTTTACGAATAAAGAATGAATCCAGAACTGGGTTTTTTTTTTTTTTTTTTTTTTTTTGCCATATTTTTTCTGATAAAATTGTGATACAGCATTTATGTCTTTAATTAACTTCTTGTTTAACTTTTGCTGCATGATCACATTCTCACAGAAATATTCAAATGCTTGGTCAATTTTCTCTGGGCATCCTTTAATTTTCAAATATTTATCTTTGGTGATTCCATCACGTCATCATTTTCGGCTTCCTCTTCTTCTGTGGGCAGTTTGTCTAATTCTGATAGCTCCTCATTTGTAAGTAGTTTTGCACTTGATTCAAGCAATTTGCAATATCACCAACTTCACGGAATCGTGCTTTTTTTTGCAAGACTTGTAATTTTGTAACCCGTTCACAATGCATTCTTCTTATTCACGAACAGCATCAGGTATAACTTTTTCCGAGAGTTGTTCATTAATCTACACGAAATTTATTTCCAAACTTCTCCAATCATTTTTATACTATGTAGAATATTAAAACTTTTCCAAAAATCTTCCAAGTTATTTGCATTGCCTGTATCGGTTTCAGAAATTAATCCTTGTAACTGCGGGGGCTCGGATAATGAATACTCGGGTTCCGAAGACCCCCTGTACATGCATATTAAGAAACTACGATGGTAGTTTCCCCACACTACCATTGTAATTTCTTAAAAGTTATCTATGGTGTATCTACACCAATATTATATAGATATTAAATTCTTACTCTTAACGTATTATGCCTTGTTGCATATAGTTATTTTAAATGCATATTAAGAAATGATTACTTACATGATGCGCACAATATATTAGTACACTTTTAAGAATTATTTCGTAAAATATTTGGTTATTTTTTGTTGGTCACTGGATTTTACTGTGCATCATTCATAAAAATGTTTGCATTTTTATTTTCTAGCACATTTTCTTCACACTGAAAGCCTCGACACAATGTTTCAAATGTTTTTCATGTTTGGAAAGTTTAATATTGCCTTTGTTGCCCTCATTTTATTCAACTCATCGTTGATATTGCCACTAGTTCTTTGAATACTTTCCAAAATGTTGGGAGTTACTCGGATATTCAGCTACTATGACATCAACATCATTATCAATTCCTAAAAATTTGTCAAGAACAATTTCTCCACTGATCAAACCTCTTGCTTGGTGTTCTTCCCAAGGTTGCTCAATATCTTGTATTAGTTCATTCCTCTTGTTGCCATTAACTGGCATTTTAGCAAAATCTGATTTTGTGAAACAATTCTTAATCGGCATTTCCGTCGCATCTTGACTCCACACTTTTTTGCCAACTTTGATATGCACATCTGCAAATCTATAACAGAATCTATCTATCTATAGGTTGGTTTCTATTCTCAGTATAATTTTTTTTCAGTATGCACCTTCGGTAGTGCATTTTCAAATTCTTGATAATGCCTTGTTCCATTGGCTGCAGTTTAGACTAGGTAATCGGAGGAAAGAAAACAAGCTTCACACTTGTAAGTTTCAAAATTACCAAGTGGAGGTGAACAGGGCAGTTGTTGACAACAAATGCAATTTTTCTGTTTTCTTTCGTCATCTTTCTATCGAAATTTAAAATCCACTGTTTAAAAATTTCACTTGTCATCCAAGATTTTTTTGTTTTAGTTGTAGTCCAACTCTAACGACTTTATGCATTTGAAACATCGGGGTTGTTTACTTTTGCATATTACCAAAAGCTTCAGTTTTTCATTACTAGCTGTATTTGCACCAACCAAGACATTCTCTCCTTGCTATTTTTACGACCTAAACATTTATCACCTTTAAAAGTCAGTATCTTGTTTGGCAAACATTTAAAAAATAGACCTGTTTCATCAACGTTGAATATGTCTTTGGGTTTGTAGTCCTCCATAATTTTTTTTTCAAAACTGTTTCTTTCCAATGGATAGTCTTCTTTGATTACAGCTCCACTTTCACCAGAAATAACTTTTTCGAGTTAGTGGCACTTCTTAAATTTGTCCAGCCAACCAGAACTGGCTTGGAATGTTTTCTGCCCCAGAAAAGATGCATACTCCATAGCCTTTTATTTTATTAATGGTCCTGATATCGGCATGTTTTTTTCTTGAATCAACTTCACCTGCTTCATACAGGCATAATTTTGCACACTTCCGACTGGGTCGTGTTTCCTGAAACAGTTTGAGAATCAAAATACGGTTTTTCAGAATGGTTGACACACTACTAGCAGGGATACCAAATTTTGAAGTGATTTCTGTTTTTTAAATGCCTCGATCTACACTACTAAGCACTTCCACCTTTTCCAATACACTCAAGGATTTCTTCTTACATTGTTAGGTTACTTGCACAGCAGCTAAAACAAAATTGATTTAGGGACCACTTTTACCTATCAAGTAAACAGACTGGTGAAACTTAATGAAAGTGTGGATGACTCACTTCTGCAAAACAACGGATGAATTTCCGCGATGACAGAAATTCACTCTTCTAATTCTCTAATAGTGTACTTACAGTAGAAAACAGGTTGACCAGAGCCAATGTCTGCGTCTGGAATCTGCCTTAATCTTTTTACTAATGTCTGTGGACATATAGCAGTTGACCACTGCAACTTTTTGGGCTTGTAGTGGTGGCTGTATTGGTGTTAATTGTGGAATGTTTTAGTTCTTAATTCGTGCTCTTAAGAATTAATCCCTTTAGATTTTAAAAGCTGAAAGGATTAGTTCTTAATCCTTTTAGCTTTTAATTCATGCTTTCTACAGCATCAGCTCTATTACCTTAAATGCCACAAGTGCAAACAATGCATACCAAGGTCTCAAAATCAGTTTCATTATATGGAAACCATTTTCAATGTAATGACCGAGGGGAAATCAATTTGCTAAATATAAAAATTCGCTATATGGAAGTTTGTTAAAGAGAGGTCTGACTGTATATAGCATAAATAAAAATTACAACAACATTTGAGTGATCAGTTTTTGATAAGGTATGATTCTTTTATTACTAATAAGCACTATGGAGTGACATAACCTTCCTCCTTTGCTGTGAGTGAACAACTGAGGACCATGATGTATCTAGCTGTTGGCTGTATAAAAATCTTACTACTTTGGTGCCAAATACTGCCACAAAATATAAACCATATATAGTTATTTTCATGGGATACTTTGACAGGTTTGGGAATTAGATTTTGAAAAGTAATGAACATAATTATTTATTACTGCAACAATTATATTCTAGTTGCATTCTAAAAAAGGTCATTAATGGATTAATAACAATAAGTAATCTTAAATTAATTACGATTGCTTATTATTATTGGTATATTTAGATAGTTTCATATGTCTTTAAGATTTTCTTTAACATTTTCTAGACATGGAGGATGCACATACGCATCTTTTGTCTTTGTCTGAAGATAAAGAAGCTTCTTTTTTTGCAGTATATGATGGCCATGGTGGGGCTAAAGTAGCTCAGTATGCTGGGAATCATGTGCATAAAAAAATTGTAGGCCATGCTGCATACAGTATGTAATGAATTTTTTAAAATAGATTATCTTTGAATATCTGTGTTATACAGAAAATAATATTTAGTGTATACATTTTAAAAAATTTAGAGGTTTTTGAATTTTTGTTCTTGTGCTGTTGTGTGTAACCTAATGTTTACTTTATTTGACAAAAATTTTTAAACGGTCCTTAATCTTACTTAGGTATCCTTTCCTCACAAATTCTTGTTATCTTCCTTTAGCAAAAAAAGTACATGTAAAATTTTCCTGCTATTGTGTCAAAATTGGTGCTTTGATAAACTTTAGAAATTAAATATATCCTTAAGGTGTAAAAATATATTTGAACTGAGATTAGTGAATAAAGATGAGGGTATTTTCTTTTTTAAACAGATTTTCCTTTTGCTAGGAATTGCTCCAGATTTTTTATGTTCCTCAGAAAAAAACATTGTTTCAAGTACTTGACGAGAAAATAAAGTGCAAAGCAAAGACAATATTTATATCTTACTGGTAGTTGCTTATTAGCTTTTTTTTGCAGATATTACCATTTTGCTTTATTGCCTTTTTTTTTATTTTAAATATATAGCATGTGTAAAATGCAGATATATGAGCCAAAGCCTTATTCAAAATTGCAGTCAATATTTTAAATGTTAACACTCGAAATTAGCAACAAGCATGAAAAAAAAAAATTTAACTCAAACTTAACATTCTTCTAACCATATGAGTCTTTGTTTTTGTTAAGTCTACTTCCTTTATGAATTGCAGTAGTACTTCAGTTTTTCAGCCAATTATGACTTTAATTAACTGTACTTATGCCCACAGGTGATAAGCTTTTTTTACTGCACGGTCATTTCTCTTCTCTTAGCTATCAGCTTTATATAAGCGCTCATGTGCGAGAACATTATGATTATACCTCTCTCCTCAAGTGGATGTATCCCGCAATACCAAGGAGTGATGTCACCGACTAGTGCAGCGTATGTAGTGCCTGTCAGTTCATCACTACAAATTATTATTATATTAGGGTTACCCATAATTGATTACATAAACCCATATTTTTGTCTGTAAATTGCATATATTCTCTGGTCGATTTGCCTGTTTTGCTGGATAAAAAACCCCCTTTTGGGGGGGGGGGAATAAACCTTGCCATCTATTCCTGAGACAGACTAACTCAGCCACGGAATGAAAAAAAAAAAACTCATTAAAATTCCTTGCGTCGTCGACGGGATTTGAACGTTGGCCTCTTCCACCCGGTGTGGGGAGGACGGTGACAATTCCACTGTGCATGGACAGTTCATGAGTAAACGGAAGGCAAGCAGATTTCAGATCACCTAATATCAGTCAAGATCAGTGCTGGATCCAGTTTCCTGCAAATCATCTCATGCTATGTGCCACAAACAGGGTGCCCAGACAAGGAAAAAGACAATTCTGGAACAACTTTAAGACACATCTCCAAACATTTGATAACAATGAGATCCTCCTCATAGGTGGAAACTTAAATGGACGTGTAGGCCACACCAGACAAGGGTATGGTGTGTATAATGATGATGACACCCACATTTTAGAGTGTGCAGAAGCCCACCCATGATTTGGCATTTGCAAACACCTTTTTCAAGAAGCGGCTGTCACACCTTATCACCAGGGCAGTGTTCAAATTTGTGGTGGCCCTAAGCTGTAACATGTATGAGGCCCTCCTCTCTCTTGCAGTTCACCTGCGACAATATTAAAAAAAGGATTCTTTAAGATGGAGCTAGGCCCTTGTAATGGGAAGCCTTAAGCCGTAGCTTGTTTATCTTATTTGTAAATCTGGCCCTGCTTATCACCTACAGCAGTGGTGATCATACCACACAAATTGATTACTGGCTTGTGCAATGATGAGATCTAAAGCTAGTGACTAATGCAAAAGTCACACCATCAGACAACACTGCCACCCAACACAGACTGCTGGTCCTCGACTTCTAGCTGCAACCCCACTTATTCCCAAAAACAAAAAAACTGAGGTAGAATGCATTAAGTAGTGGAAGCTACCTGAGCACCAAAAAGCCCAGATGAGAACAGTGCTAAGCACATTCCAAATGGACTCTGGCCAAATGCCCATGGTCATATGGAACAACATGGCTGTACACATCAGCACTTGCTCCTAGGGCAGTTGCAGTGCAAGTGTCCTAGGAACTACAAAACCTGGCCAACACTAAATTGACAAACAAGTCTGGTGGTGGAATGACCATGTATGGCAAGCGATTAAAGTAAAAAAAAGTGTATACAAGACATGACTAAAGACAAGAAATGGTGATGACTTCAAACACTACAAGGAACTGAAAGCTGCAGCAAAGCGAGAAATTGCAAATGCCAAAGCTGCACATTACAAGGACCTGTATGATGAACTGGAGATGCGAACAGGATTTACCGACTAGCTGGATCATGCCACTGCTCAATCTAGGACATCGGACACATTATAAACATCAAGAATAAGAACCAGCAGCTGCTGCAAAATCCAGCTGATATTCTATGCTGCTGGAAGGACTATTATGTGAAAATATGCAATGAAGAATACCCGCACTCATAAATACCAACTACTGCGGAGATACCAGGACCCCAGGATCTCACATCTGGTGAGTTATAGGCTTGGCACACCCAAGGTCCTGAGCTGGATATCATCATTCTTCTCTTTCTTGGTGATTTCCTTCTCTCTCTCTCTCTCTCTCTCTCTCGGTAACTTTTTTTTTTATTTTTTTTTTGCCTGGTGCAGCAAAAGCCTCAGACTTCCTTGTACTATATGGCTGATAATGAAAATTACCCGTGCCCCCTATTACAGCTGCTGAGGTAGCAGCTGTAATTAGTAAAATGAAGAATGAAAAAGCGACAAGCCCAGCTGACATACCAGCTGATGTCTGGAAGCTATTAGGCTGGCAGGGTGCAGAATTCTTAGCAGAACTTTTTAATAGGATCACTGAGAAAAATGAAGTGCCATCAAGCTAGCAAACAAGCATCACAATCCTAATTTGGAAGGGAAAAGAAAACATTAGCAACTGCTCAAACTACAGGCTGATACATCTGCTGTGCCATACAATGAAGATCTTTGAGTGCATACTCGACGCACGCATCTGCAATATCATCACAATCTCGCAAAACCAGTGTGGCTTCGTAAAGGGATGCGGAACAACTGATGCTGTTCATGCTGCTCGTTTGGTGATGGAAAGACGCTATGAAAAGAGAAAAGTGGTTCACATGCAATTTTTTAGACCTTGAAAAAATCTTTGACAGGGTGCAACATGAGCTCATATGGTATGCACTGTGATCCCATGGAGTGCCCAAAATCTGTCCATTGGATCCAGTTGTACCAAAATGTCACCAGCACAGTCCACTATGGTGCTGACACTTCACCACCATTTTCCATCCATGCTGGTGTACACCAGGGCTCCGCCCTATAACCTTTCTCTTCATTCTTTGTGTGGACACAGTGACAATGGACATCCAGACTCCCCACTCATGGACCCTACTTTATGCCAACGATGTCATCTTGGCACATGAAACACGCCAGGGCTTTGAACAGTAGACACAGGAATGGAAAGAACGTATGGATAAGTTTGGACTGCGGCTGAACATCAAGAAGACTGAATACCTAGAATGTGGTGCCCAGACAGATGACTCAATTACAATTGATGGCCAGGCACTAATATGTAAAATTCAATTTCAATATGTAAAATTATTAAAATTGTGCACACCTAGCTATAATAATGATATACTACTAGAATTATGCCCATAATTAAGGTAAGTTAATTCCTTGCTTTTTTTTAATTATTAGTTGTGAGTAACATTATCAGTGATGATTGCAGTGGGTTTCATATCGATTGCTAAAGTTATTGTTAGAGCAGAGGCGTATGATGCAAGAAAGCAAACAGTATTAAGTATTATCTTATGTGCCTTTTGGCATCTGTCATATTGTTGAAATAAGTTTTCAACTGGGTTGGCATAATTGCAACATGGAGAGAAAAAAAAAAAAAAAAAAACACCCCTTCCCAATTCACCTATCCATTCACTCCAAATGTTTGTCTAGTACAGCCTTAAATTTAAGCTGTCAACTTCCACAACAACAGATGGAAGTTCCAACAATCAACTACCTGCTGGCTAAAGGCATTTCTGCACATCTATTCTACAATTATTTTCCCACAATTCGAATCTATACTCCCTCAAGTTTATAATCTGAGCAAGCAGAAGAATCCCATTAGCATTGAGCCTGCTGGAACCAGTCAAGACCTTATACACCTGAATCAGATCACCTTGCAGGTGACTCATCTCCAGATGCTGCAACTTGCAGAACTTAAGCCTTTCTTGGTAAGAGCACCCCTTTCTTCCTCTTACCAATCTTGTTGTCATTCTTTGTACTCCTAGCAATCCTACATCTTCCTAAAATGAGGCCTCCAGACCTGTACGCAGTACTCAACATGGGGCCTGACCATTGCCTTATACAAAGGGATAATCACGTTCTTGTCTCTGCTAGCAAAATTCCTATATATCATTGACAAGACTCCATGACTTGCTCTGGCAGCCCATCTGCACTGCTCAGAGAACTTTAAATCTCATTGCACAATTATCCCCAGGTCTTTTTCACTTTCCCCTTCCCTGAGTGTAGTACCACACAGTTGGTATGTTTCTCTTGGGTTACTACTACTACCCATATGCAGTACTTTGTATTTTTCAATGTTCAACTTCATTCGCCACTTCTCAGCTCATCTGCCTAACCTTTCTAGATCCTGTCGCAGTAGCATACTGTCTTTACTGTCATTAAGAACCCTGCCAACCTTTGTATTATTTGCAAACTTGGATATTAAGCCTGATATATCTTCATTGATATCTTTGATAAATACACAGACAACAATGGGTTCAGCACTGAACCCTGGGGAACTCCACTAATAATGTTAGTCCACGGAGAGCAGTGCCAGTTGATTATTACTCTGTCGCCTCCCACTCATCCATCCTTTTATCCATTGTAGCAACCTACCCTTAATGGCATACTGCTCCAATTTGCACAGCACTCTTCCATGTGCAACAGTATCAAAAGCTTTCTTGAAATCCAAGTATATGATATCAAAATTATTTTTTGCATCCATTTCCTTTGTGACCACATCATAGAGTCTAGTCAATTTGGTCAGACAAGACTTTCCCTTAAAACTCATGCTGTGTCTGAACTATTACTGCAGTCTTGTCTAGATGGTCCTGCAATACTTCTTTAACCAGTGACTCCATTATTTTCCCCAGAACAGAAGTTAAACTAACAGATCTATAATTATTTGTTTCACCCTTTGAATCCCCTTCGTGAATTGGGGATACATTTGCACATCTCCAGTCTGTGAAGACCTCCCCTGAGTCGAATGAGGATCTCAGAATCATGGCTAAGGGTTTGCTTACTTCCTTTGCCGCCTCTTAATATAACAGGATTTTAGAAACTAAAAATAATGAAATTTACCTCTTTAATTTGAAAGCTGTGCTTGTTGTTTGCAGTGCAGATAGTCAATTCTGGGTCAAACTTGAGATAAGTGCACACTGATTTCATCTTAAACTGAAATGAGACTGTTCTTGATTCTTGTTAAATAAGAAAAAGTTTGCACACACACACACATGTAAGAAGTTAAACTGCAGCAAAATCGTTCATTGCTTTCCTGTGAATGGCAGGCTACTCTTCTTTCAAAGAAATCCAGAACTTGTCTAGGGACAGATCAGTAAATCTTCTCTTAAAGTCAAGTTCTTGCCCTCGTGGGTAGCACGGTTGTTAGGATCACCATCCTCCCCACACCAGGTGGAAAAGACTTGGGTTTGAATCCTGTCGATGATTGGAAGAATTTTTATGGGTCTTTTTCATGTGGCTGAGTTGATCGGTATCGGGCGAGAGAAGCGTGGTTTTTTTCTCTCGGAAACTCTGGTTTTTCATCTAGCAAACAGAAAATCGACCTCAGAACACGCAATTTACAGAAAATATACCCGGAGCAACATGTCCTTAGTTGCCAATGTTCCTAAAACATAACAACAAAAAGTCAAGTTCTCAGGCTGAGCAGAAGATTCAGAGAAAGGCTCCCCTCATGCAGTCATACACTTGTATTGAAATGGAGGGAAAATACTGTTCAATTTTGTTCTCCAGTTTTTATATGTGGTTTTCAAAAAGACTTGAGACTTGATATCTTTTCTCCACTCTCAAGCTCAAGCAGCAGTGGAAACACTTATGCAATACTTTTTTCCAGACTCAGTTTTCTTTTAAATCCAAGAAGGATTTAAAAGAAAAGGGCCTTGCAGAGACTTCTTGAACTGGTTCATGTGATGACAAATGTCTGCTAAGTATGCTAGTTTCTGCAGTAATTTTTCATCTTCAGTGTTGGGTCCATTGTTGTTTTCTGTTTCATTGATGATGTATTCATTCAGTGATATTGATGATGGTATATCAGGCTTAATGTCCAAGTTTGCAATTCTACCCAGGTGCAGTAGGAGGGAAGTATACGATGAGAGCCTTGTCAATCAATTCGACCCTGGAGAAATTGTGCAAGGCTCAAGGGGTAGAATTTTTCTCAGCCTGGTCTGTGCTTGTTAACAAGCTGACTGTTTCTACAGGGATAAGGTACACTTAAATAGAAAGGGTGCAAGAATATTTGCTGATGCTATCGAGGCAGAGTTAGGTGTGTCGGAAATCCATGTTTTGGAACGTTTACAACAACAGCAGTTGGGGGGAGGTAATTCGGGAGGGAGCATAATACACATCACTTCATTTAAGAATCTGTTACCTTAGTGTAGTATTCTCAATTAATCAGTTGAGTTTATTAATCTTATTAATTTTCATTGTTAATCATTTAAATTGTATTTAAGTGGAAACTGTGCCACTTAATCAACAGGCACAAAGTGGCAGGAGTGCTATGTCTCAGAGGAAACTGAAGGGGGCAATTCTCCACCGCATCACAGCCTAAAAAAATGTGCAACGTGAAATGTTTGCAGACAGAATGGGCAAGCAAGCTTGAATGTCTTATTATGGGTAACTAATCTGCCCCAGATTGATTGGAATAAGGGAGGGAATCTCATGATGGGAAAAAACTTTTAAATAAACTAGATAAGTATTATTTGTACCAGCATGTTAGAGAAAGTACTAAGGGTGAGAATATTCTTGACTTCATCATTACTAACGATTCAGATGACATCACAGGGCTTAAAGTACAGGAACCGATGTCAGGAAGTGAATGTGCAATCGTCAGCTGGAACATGAAGATGTTGCAGTAGTTAAAGGTAAAGGCACGTGTTTTATCTTCAGAAGTGGAGACCTTGACGGTTTAAGATGCTATATGGCATCTGTGAACTAGGTGGATTGCCGAGGGATGGAGAATGCATTTGATTTATGGAATACTCTCAATGAAAAAATCACAGAAGCCATGAACTCATACATATTTTCAAGAAAATACTGCAGGAGGAGGATGCCGAAATGGATGACTGTGGAACTGGCTGGTTAAGTCGAGCAGAAAAAGACACTGTGGGACAGTTGCAGAGTGATGAAAAGTAATGAAACCTACAACAGGAACAAGTTGATCTGTCTTGTTTGAAGAAAATCAAGTTGATTTTCTTATATTCGTTTTTGAATAGAAGGTTAGCAATCTACTAGAAGATAAATCTAATAGGAAGAATAATTGGAGTTGATCTGCTTTTGGATAGTCTAGTGATAATAGTGCTCTCTTTTCATTTCAGATTAATAAATGTTTCTTATAGTTTGTGGTTTTCCTAACTGTTTAAATGGATAAAAGAAAAGGGCAGAAAGGAGGGGGAAG
This sequence comes from Mastigoproctus giganteus, assembly GCF_048544385.1. NCBI lineage: Eukaryota > Metazoa > Arthropoda > Arachnida > Uropygi > Thelyphonidae > Mastigoproctus > Mastigoproctus giganteus. Next base: position 60,145,846 of record NC_143585.1, on the reverse strand, counting down.
GATGAGGAGGTGGCTGCTTTCCCCCTTTCTTCTAGAGTTCCCTGGCTGAATACTGATGGCAGTAAAAGAAGTTCTGATAGTAAGCTATTGAAGGGAAAAAGTATTAAGACTGGGTGTGGCTGCTGTAGTGGGGGGAAATCTTCCTCTGCCCATTGCTGTAGTTAGCACTAGCAGTATGACAGATGTTAGCGAGCTCGGGTGATAATTTTCCCTCTAGTCAGAGTCAGTCTGATGTGGCAGATCAGGGTATTCAAATCGAGGAGATCAGGGAAGGAATACAAGAATTACAGATATTTTCTGAACCCAGGTGTAGTGAGATTCCAGACATACACCCAGAATTTTTGGATGTAAATGAAGATAGTTTTTTTGGAGATGTTGGCAGGAGGAGCATTGGCACAGGGAAAGTGACATTGTGTCAAACATTCACGAACAGCATTGTCGGGATGTGGACGTTAACTCTATTTATGAATTGGTGTCTAAACTGAAGAAGTTAATTGTTGATTACACAACTAATGAAGCCAACAAAGTGAAGAAGGCTGTGTCGAATTTCATTCTGGACAAATGGGTGGATACGGAGACAATCATTATGGTTCTGTTGATAGACAACGAAAAGTTAAAGGCAAAGATTGATGAGCTACAAGTTAGGGCAGGTTTGTTTGAGGATTTAATCAGGGGTCAACCTGTGTTGAGTGGAGGTAGTGAACAGAAGATCTCTTATGCAGATAAGCTTAAATCTGATGTTGTCCAGGAGACGTTTGTCAATGATAAGGGAAATCTTTGCAATTGAGGACAGGTTAGAACAGACAATGTGAAACCAAAGGTTGCGAAGTCTAAAATTAATAATACTTTGATATTGAGAGCTAAGGAAGGCTCATCATATGGTACTAGTCAGGAAGTAAAGGAAGTTGTGGTGGAGTTCCTGAGACAGAACTTTAAGGAAGTTAAAGTTAGGAACCTATGTACTATGTAAAAATAAAGGAGTTCTGTTAGAGTCAAAGAAATTGGAGGATTTAAACAGGATAGCCAGTCTGAAGAAATTTCACGATAAAGGTATTAAAGTAGATAAGGTGAAGCCTGACAAATCCAACTATATTAATTTTTGATGTACCCAAAGAAATCAGTAAAGAGGAAATGCTCCAGGATCTGTATTACAAGAATTTAGTTGACTATGGTTTTGGTGGTCTCTGTAGCTGAGCGGTCAAGAGTGGGAGTGCAGCAGCACACGCTCTTTGAGTAGACTGGGGTTCAAGCCCCTGACTGCTAAATACGGTTGATCTGCCAACCTGCACTGGACCAGCGTGGCAGATTATGGTCCATTTCCCTCAGCATGAATTGTTGAGGAGGCTTCCATCCTGCAGTGGGTTGATAATGGCTGCAGTTTACCTTTTATGGTTTTAGTGAGCAGGAGGTGAAAGAAGGAATAATCTTTAGGTTTAGCACTGGGTTAAAACCTAAAGTAACCAATTGGGTCATTAGTTTACCATCAAAAATGTATAAGTATTTATTTTGCAGTGATAGAATCTATCTTGGTTATAATTCTCATTAGTTCTGGAAGTTCATAATTATTACAAAGTGCTTTTACTGTTTAGGTTCACTCTTCTGCATTTTGTTCTCATAAAACTGTGACTTGTGGGCATTGTGCCCAATAAGGGCACATTTACAAGGATTGCCAGAGTAAGGATCAGCCAGCAGATTGCTTTAATTGTAAAAGATGTGGAAGGATAAGTGATTCTGTTAGAAATCCCAAATGTCCTGAGTTTCTCAGAGCTATGGAAGTTGCAAGTATGCATATCTGTAATGAGTAGTTTGAATTCAGTAAATGTTAGCTTTGATATTCCAGGAGTATATTTGAATTGTATACAATTAATTGGACAGATAGCTCGAATTGTTATTGGTGAAGCCGGGGTAGTCATGAAAACAGTTTCGATATATTGTGTTTGCAGGAGCCTCGCTTGGGAGTATTTGCTGGCTCATATAGTGACAGGTTTTCCAATAACTGCCAATGTGATTCATACTAAGAGGGTTAAGCCTAAAACTGCAATAGTGATATTAAATAAAAATTTAAATGTGACAGTGATTTCTAGTCTCTGTACTGAGCTAGTTACATGTATTCATATTAATACAGTGGTTGTGTCTTTTTATATAGTCTCAGCTTATTGTCCTTTAAGTGTTGAGCATTGATTGTTTCATCCAACTATTGGAACATGTTATGGATTTTATTTCTGGAGGGAATATCCTTCTAGCTATGAATGTTAATGCTAAATCCCATATGTGGTATAGTAACACTGCTGATAATAGGGGAGTTCAAATGGAGGAATTTATTCTAAGTCAGAATTTGAATATATTAAATTTACCTGACAAACCATACACTTTTGATAATGTTCATGGGAGCTCTAATATTGATATAACCTTGGCTTCTTACCAATTAAGTAGGAGATTATTTCATTGGGATGTAATTACTAAGTTTACTAGTAGTGATCATAGGTCAATTGTGTTTTTTATTAATTTGATGGATGGGCAGTTGGTTGAGACACATTTGCAGGAGTGTTAAAGGTTTAATTTCAGGAAAATTAATTGGGATAGATTTGATAGTATAATTAGGAGTAATATTACAAATGAAGTTAAACTCAGTTTCTATAAATTGAATGCACTTGAGTTAGTTTATTTTTTCAGTCAGTTATGCATAATGCCTTGAGCTTTGCTGCAAGAAGGAGACGAGATAAGGCATACAATGTACCATGGTGATCTGATGAGTTATCTATACTAAGATCAGAGATGTTTAATCTGAGGAAAAGGTATCAGAGATTGAGAAGTCGGGGTATGGCTGAGGCCCTGGTTAGTAGGGAACTTTTTAGAATTAAAAGGAAACAGTATCATATGGCAATCTATTCTCATAAACTCAAGGCATGGCAAGATTTAGTGTTGTCTGTTGGGAATAATGACCCATGGAGTTTATTATCTGATAAGTACTGTCATAACTGATGATATGGAATCCTGTGATTGGTATACAACTATCAAGTCTATTACTGATCAGTTATTTTTAGCTGACTGTGAAGCACAGGATACTGCGTATCAGGCTATGGTTATTGGGGAAAACAGAGCTTATCAGGATTCTAACATTAGCATTAGTAGAGGCATATGATGCAAGAAAGCAAGCTTATGCAGCAACAGCCAAAACAAAACAAAAAACTTCCACTTCACCCCTCCGTTCGTTCGAAATACCTGTCCAGCTGAGCCTTAAATTTATTTAGGCTATCAACTTCCACAACAAGGGATGGAAATCTGTTCCACCAACCAACTACCTGCTGGCTAAAGGCAAATTTCCGCACATCTGTCCTTCCTCAGTTTGAATTTATGCCCTCTCAGGTGATTATTCTGAGCAACAGGCAGAATCGCATCAGCATTGAGCATGCTCAAACCATTCAAGGCTTTGTACCCATCTATCAGATCACCTCGCTGGTGCCTAGTCTCCAGACACTGTAATTCGCAAAACTTAAGCCTTTCTTCGTAAGAGCACCCCTTTGTTCCATTCACTAATCTTGTTGCCCTTCTCTGTACTCGTTCCAGCAGCTCTACATCCTTCTTGAAATGAGGCCTCCAGACCTGTATACAGTACTAAAGGTGTGGTCTGACCATTGCCTTATACAAGGGAATAATCACCTCCTTATCCCTGCTAGAAAAATTCCTGTATATCATTGACAAGACACCATGAGCTACTCTTGCAAACCATCTGCACTGCTCAGAAAACTTCATATCTGCCTGCACAATTACCGCCAGGTCCTTTTCATTCTCTACCACTGTCAGTGTAGTACCACAGAGTTGATACGTTGTTCTGGGGTTACTGTTTCCCATATGTAGCACTTTACATTTGTCAATGTTAAACTTCATTTGCCACCTCTCAGCCCATCTGCTCAACTTTTCTAGATCCTGTTGCAGCAGCGTACTGTCATTAAGAACCCTGCCAACCTTCGTATCGTCTGCAAACTTGGACATTAAACTTGATATACCATCATCAATATCATTTATAAATACAGAAAACAACAATGGACCCTGAGGGACTCCTCTAATAATGATAAATTTAACGATGAGCAGTGTCCATTGATTACCACTCTGTCTTCTCCCACTCAACCATTCCTTTATCCATAGCAGCAATTTGCCTCCAATGCCACACTGCTCCAATTTGTGCAGCAGTCTTCCATGTGCAACAGTATCAAAAGCCTTTCTAAGATCCAAGTATATAATATCAAAGTTATTCCCTGCATCCAGTTCTTTTGTAACTGCATCATAGTATCCAATCAAATTGGTCAGGCAAGACTTCCCCTTAACAAAACCATGCTGTGTCCGAGCTATAACCGAAGTCTTGTCTAGATGATCCTGCAGTGCTGCTTTAACCAGTTTCTCCATTAATTTTCCTGGAATAGAAGTTAAACTTGCAGGTCTATAATTACTTGTGTCAGCCTTTGATCCTCCTTTGTGAATTGGGGTTACATTTGTACATCTCCAGTCTATGGGTACCTCCCCTGATTCCAAGGAAGCTCTCATAATTATGACTAAGGGTTTGCTTACTTCCTTTGCTGCCTCCTTTAATATAACTGGATAGATCCCATCCACCCCAGGTGCCTTTCTTTTGTTTATCTTCAACAATTTCTCCTCCACTTTACTCTCAGTTATTACAAGATTATCTAGCTTACTGCCAGAGTTGAATACACCTCTGGCATTCCCCTCGCTGAATAACTCCTCATGTGTGAATGTCGATGCAAAATATTCATTTAGTTTGTTAGCTACCTGAGCAGGATCATCAACAGTTGAACCATCGATATCAAGTGGACCAATCTGATTCATCCCCTTCCTTCTAGAGTTTACATAAGTAAAGAACTCTTTGCTGTTTTTCTTTGCATCCCTTGCCAAATATTTCTCGTAATCTGCCTTCGCCTGCCTAACCTCCTTTATAACTTGGTTACAGATCAACTTATATCTATCATAGGCTTCTCTGTCACGTGTAGTTTATATGTATCCCATTCATTTTTCTTCTCTGCCATTTGTCTCATTAGTTCATCTGACATCTATTTAGGCCTAAACCTTGAATAATATTTCTTAGTTGGTATGTAAAACCTAGTAGCTTCCAAGATAAGTTCTTTGAATGCTTCCCATTTTGAATTTGCTGTTGGTAACATCATCAGTTGGTCCCACTGTATAGAATTTAAATACTGTCTCAGACCATCGTAGTCGCCTTTACGAAAGCAATAACCCTTCCCTTTACCCCTGATGGTAGTTACCTCTTTGAGTAAATCCCACTTCAGCACACTGTTATCACTGCAACCTAGTGGTTCCTCTATCTGCAGATTCTTAATGCATGAACAATCACTACTGATAATCAAATCAAGAGTATTACTCCCTCTAGTTGCCTCCCGAACATGCTGATGTAGAAAACAATCATCCAATAAATCCACAAAAGCCTTGCTAGTGTGTGAGTGAGTGACCAACCCACAAATACCAGTCAATAACGACACTGACTTGTTCAATTTAAGTGAGTTAATGGTTCACTATGTATGTTCTTAGTTAAATATAAATAAGACCCCCCAGGGTTGGATGAAATTGAAAATAATTACATTATCAGAGCCACACAGTTGTCCTGATATGTTATTAAATGTATTTATAAATGTTTTCTTGAGGGGATTTTTCCCTCATTTTGGAAGATTGCTTTATTGAAGTTGATTCAGAAACCGGGAAAGCCTTTAACTGATCCCAGGGGGTTTCGCCCAATCTCATTACTATCAAATTTAGGTAAAATTTTTGAGAAATTAATACTATTAAGATTAGAATCTTTGTTTTTGGATAGAAATTTCAAATTCAAGTTTCAGTATGGTTTTAAAAGGGGTTGCTCTACTGAGGATGCCATCAATGATTTAGTGAATTTCAGTAAGCAATCTAATAGCAAGTATGTATTGGCCTTATTTGATGATTTTGTAGGAGCATTCAATACTGTTTGGTTCGAGAGTGTTTTATTAGCATTAAGAATATTAAAATGTCCAGATATGCTATATAAAATAAGTTATTTAAGTGGCAGGAAATTCATAGTAAGGTCCCAGCATTTGAAATATGAGAGGGTTGTAAACTGCGGATGTCCTCAGGGATCAGTGTTTTGTCCCGGTTTTTTGGAACTTGGTTTTAAACTTATGGTTAGCCTTTGATAAGTCTGAGTGTCATAAGATACCTTTTGTGGATGATTTGGTTTTGTTGCTAGAGGGTAAATCTAGACAACAAATGGAACATAAAATTGGAATAGTTGTGAACACTCTTGCTCACTGGGCTTCAAGTAACAGACTCAAGATTTCTCCTTCTAAAACAGTGATGATGCTTATGAAAGGTAAGCTTGATTACAGTTGTCCACCGAAGGTAGTTATTGATAATAAACAGACATCTCTTGTTTCTCAGGTTAAATATCTTGGAGTTGTTTTGGATCATAAATTTACATTTACTGCTCATTTAGAGTACTTAGCTAGTAAGGTTAAAAATTTTACAGCCTTTATTGTCAGAATTACAAGAAAAGACTGGGGGTTGAATAGAAGAGTTCTTTTCTTGTACTACAAAGCTATATTTTTGCCTATTGTGTCATATGCTTCATCTGTTTGGTTTTTGTGAGTGATTACTGTTAAATTTAGGAATAAGTTAAATTCATTACAAAGGTCTATGTTATTAACTATATTACATAGTTAACATTATTTTACAGGTGTGTAAAACGGTATCTACGAACGCAATAAGGTTATTGTGGGTGCTCTTCCATTGGATTTGTTTATAATTTTTAGGGCATTTTGTTATTTTACCAGGAAGTGTAGGCCAATTACTAAGGCAGTTGGAAGGATTTTTTAAAATTATTTTTATTTATTATTTATTTATTTATTTTTATTTATTTTTTTTTTTTGCTGGCATCATGAACTGATGGCTTTTTTTTTTTTTTTTTGTATTCTTTGTGTGGGCTGCCAGGATGCGGGGAAGGTGACACCTATCGGTATTGCACTTCATCCGATGGGTGTGGAGTTCATGCATTGTGCACAGACAGGAATAGTTGACCCAGACTCGGCTCTAGGGATGGGCACCGGAAGGCAATTGCCAGTTTGATGTTTGCTCCATGATTGCAGAGTAACTTCTTTTTTTTTTTTTTTCCTATTCGTAGATGTTCCTGATACTGATTATACGGTGGAGATGGACTTTAAATCTAGGTGCCATCTTACACACATCAGTATACTACTTCTACTGTCGTATCTCATGGGAGAGTGTCCTCAGGTCTTTAAGGTTGGCTAAATAAGAATTGTGTAGAGGGGACTGAGATCATACTTTAATGAGAGATACACCATGGTCAAAGTAAAGAATCTGGCTAATAATGCCCAGGTTTCCAGAGGATGCCCCCAGGGGTCAGTGTTGGGCCTCTCCTTTGCAATGCCGTATTAGACCAGTGGCTTACGAGGATTCGCTAAAGGTGTCCTACGCTGATGACCTTGTGATTGCTATAGAAGGAAGATTACGTAAAGTATTAAAGGTCAAAATTAAATCTATCTTAGATGATTTGGCGGCCTGGGCAGAAATCAACAAGCTCAAGGTATCTCCCAGTAAAACAGATGTCATGAAATTTAAAAACCATTTTAATTATGGAAGACCAAGGATTCAACTGAACAAAACAAATATCTTGGCATAATCCTTGATGATAAATTAACCTTTCTCCCTCATGTCACCGAAAAAAAAATTAGGAATTTCACTGCATCGGTCATAAGAATCTCCAAAAGACTAGGGTTTGAATAAAAAGACCATGAAACTCTATTATAAAACCTTATTTCTGCCTATAGTTCTGTATGCAGTTGGTATTTGGCACCAGAACATCAGTAAGGTCAAAATCAAAAGTAAATTACTATCAATTCAAAGAACAGTGCTTCTAGCACTAAATAATGTCCCTCATACAGTTTCAAACAACATCCTCCAAATCCTAGGAGGAGAATTGCCTTTAGATTTATTATTTATCTTGTACCATGGTATGACTTATAAACTTAAAAAGGACTGCAGGTATGGGAATTACAACAGACCTAGTTAGTAACTTGAAGACAGAACGGAAAAGATTATGGAGTGAGGTGGTTAGTATTTGGCAAAGTAGATGGAATGAATCTGTGCATGAAGTCACAATGAAGCATATTGAAAATGTTGAGTTTGCTTCAACTCAACCTATCGTTTCATGGTTTGCACCAAGTATGT